>NW_014575397.1:0-65393 GCF_000803265.1 Ordospora colligata OC4 | reverse complement strand
CATATTCTGTAAACAGATGCTGATAGATTATACAAAAGACAAGCAGAATTATGTGGCATTTGTTCCTATAGAATATAAAGATCTTGGATATTGTGATTATAACGATGATTTGAGCGATTTTTATTATAAGTATGGAGTTGGAGATACTAATCCATCGAGTGTACGTCTACAGAATATGATGGATGAAATAAAGAGGTTTAAGGATAACCATAATGGTACATTAGGGCAGATAGATTGGATAAACTGACAGATGATGTACCTGCAATCATTATGCTGATATTATGTATTATAGCATCTGTGATTGATATAGTAATGAGTGATATAATACCTGATGTGATAGTGATAATGGTAACGGTGATGCTTGCAATAGCTACAAAGGTATATATTATTGACAATAGCATATGCAGTGGAAGAGAAAAGAATGTATTGAAAGATGTATTGATGATAGGAGGAGTGTTTGTAATGACAAGATTGAAAGTGATTATACCATTTCTGAATAAAACAGAGAGATCTATAAATTCGGTGGAGTGTGTTGGTGATTATAGCGGTGTGTATGTCAGTATATGCGATGAGATGGATTAATATGGTGGCTAAGAAGATTGAACATGGTAAAATGAATTATCTGATGGATAAGAGAGTAAAAGAAGTAGAGTGAATGAGAATGGAATGATCAAGAGTATAATAATGTGTTTAATGCTGTATTTTGGAGTGATTCATACTATTATGAGTAGTCTAATGATGAATGATGTGATATTTAAGTGGCTTTCCCAGTTTGAAAGAAATACAACTGTTAAAGAATAGCCTAAGGAATAAGTCTTACTTGATTAAATAAGTGAATAGTCATGTAATATGTGAGTTTAATAAAAAATATAATAATTACAATAAAGTGAATGCAATATGATAATATTTGGCGGTATCGATTTATAACCATATATAAAGTAAAGTAAAGTATATAAAATCCCATGCAGAGTAACAATTTGTTGGAACATTTGGAACCGCAATTAGAAAAGTTGATGGATTATGGAGTAATGCATAATGTAATGAAGCAAACTGCAGACGTAGCATATGCAGAATTATCCACATATATCCAAAACTCTACAGAAAGCAGTGATGTAGTGCAAAAGCTCATTGAATTTAAGACAATCAGTCTTAAAAATGAATTGCCTAAAATATTGGAAAGAGGTGTATTAATTAAAACAGAACAAAAATAATTAGCGTTCGATCAAATACTAAATAAACTTCCCGAATATATTAAGGTATATCAAATGAAAGCAGAAATGCTTGGGAGTAAGTTTTCAGAGCACTCTTTAGATAAGGAAGTATTAAAAAAAGTACGTAACGAAATTAAAGAAGAATTTAAAGAAATTGTAGATCAAAGAATGTTTGAAGAATTTTTAGATGAATTAGAGAAGATTCATCCATTTAATAACATAGTATATATAAATAAAATACTACCAAAAGTGCATGCTAAAGTGATATCTCGTATTAAGACAATAACAAACAATATCAAATGTACATCAAGACTTAAAAATAAACTATCAAAAATCGAACAAATAAAAGGTTTTACAAATAAAAGATTTAGCAGAAAGATATAGAGTAGATCCGAGTTTAATTGATCAAAATAGTTTAAATGAAAAACTAAATGGATTGAGAAAACAATTGAAGAATTAGAAAAACAATTGAAAGAACAAAAAATAGGTGAGGAAATGATTTCAAATGATCCTCATAATAATGAATGGACTTCAGACGATTCTGATAGTAAAAAATACATAGAAGAATGTTATATGCAATGGACCATTTAGAAATACCGATGAGTTACAAAACTAGAATGTTTACAAACTCAGTAAAACCTTAATAGAACCTGGTTGATATAAATAAATTATATATCCTTATGCTTGATTTATGACAACTTATAATGTAATTATAAAAATAGTTATCACAATTAGAAGAATAATAAACGAGTTCCATTGATAACAAAACGACTAGGATGTGTGTTTTGATTATAGTTTCAGATTGCAAAACGATCTTATAAAGTAAGAACGGCTTGGTAAACAAATGGAAAATACGATAACCCAAGATGACCTTAGAAGCATGCAATACATGAACGAGGCTGTATTTTCTACACTGCTATTGGGGTTTTCTATTTGGAGATCATCTAGAAGCACGCTCCCCAGCTACAATATATTCAAAGGAAAGCTCAGAAGCCTTGGATCACTGTTCATATTGACTTCGATATTGTTTTCAACAGTTTATATATGTACGGTTGCATATCTTAGTACAAGGGTTGATATAGATAAGCTTTGGATAGAGATTAACGGAGTGTTAGATGCAAAGTATCCTATAAAATACAAGAGCCTGAGTGTTGATCTGGTGTATATTCTGAACATCTCTCTTAGTGTGTCTAGAGTTCTTAGAATGTCAGCTATTTTCCTTTTGATTGGATTGTGGGGGCCATGTGCATATTCAGTGTTCAACAGTGGAGAACGAGCATTTGATGTATTCCGAACAAATATGTCTGTGGCAAGAACCTTTGTTACGAAATCTATATTCAACACTTCGGTCATTACTTTCTCAAAGATATATGCAGTTTTGAGAGCACCTTTGATTTTGTACTATTACAGCAGACCTAAGATAGGAAATGAAAAAACGGCTATTTTCATGGAATCGTTCTTCTTGGGAAGTGAAGTTTATCTCTCAGTGGTGCTGTTGATGATTCTCAAAGCAAAGCATGGATTTCTTTCTGAATACAAATCACTTGACAGTACAAATCTACTAAGTTTTTGCTTGATGCTCCATGGGTTCCTCACATACACGGTAAATACTGTAGCAATTCCATTTGAGATGACAGAATTATATTACCAGATTCAACAAAGCTTGAATTTCGGTATAAGACTTATTCTGGATATGCTCTTGATTTCTATGTTCTGTCCGATGCGTGATCAATTATTTGATGTTCCTTTAAACAACAAACATGCAAAAAACCTTGAAGTAACAAGAATCTCACGATTTGAAGATTCTGGACCCATAGTTCAGGAAATAGAAAGTATAATTGAGTTTGAA
Organism: Ordospora colligata OC4; assembly: GCF_000803265.1. Classification (NCBI taxonomy): domain Eukaryota; kingdom Fungi; phylum Microsporidia; family Ordosporidae; genus Ordospora; species Ordospora colligata. Next base: position 62,333 of record NW_014575397.1, on the reverse strand, counting down.
GAGAAGGAAATAGCAAAATAAATTCTATATTAAAGTCATGAAGTACAACACCTTGCGTTTTCGAGTGCATATAAAAATTGCATTTCGTCATTTTTTATAATACTAAAACAAGCTTTTTGTTTCAAATTTTGCCGTATTTTATGTTTGTGAACCATTATAAGCTTCTGAAGCTTACATCGATGGATGCTATGCATATTTTCGAACTTTAGATATACTCTCACTGCATCCTTGAAGCATCTTATACAAATCTTGCTATTTTTTAGCTTTGACTCAATAGGAGTATCATTAAATGGTGATTCGACACATAATGGCTCTATTATTAAAGATTCCATAGAAGATGAATCCTCACAATCGAGATCTTCGTATTCGCTTTTTATTAAATCACTCGTTTCTATAGGAATATAGCTGCTCTCCTGAGCCAATGCATCAGATGAATTCTCATTGTATTCTTCAACTTCATCTGATCTAGATTTATTGACAGGTTCTAATGCTTGTATTTTAAACATTTTAATGGATCGTTTATTCTTTAATTTACTTTGTTTTAATGTCTTTTCTGTTGAGATCATGCGTTCAGTACTATTTGCTGATATGTTATTAGATAATATGAAAAAGTTATTGGCATTTTGCTTATTCTGATGATATTTTTGATGAAGAATTCTTTGCCTTGGTGTAAGTTTTGAAAGATCTGTCTCATCATAAATCGACTTTGCTAAGCGTTGTTTTGAAGGTCGTTCTTTCCTTGCCTTTTTACTTTTCTTGAGTGGTTTTATGATCTCTAAAGACTCAGGAGACGGTAGAAACGTTTTGATTCTATTTTTCATTTCCCTTTGCCATCTTATTTGTTTTATATTTTGATTTGGAGGGAATCACAGCTCTGGCGGTATTCTTTATATCATGATTGGATTAGAAGCAATATGAATATTGGAAGGCAAAGCTGAAACAATAACTCGTGCAGAAAACATAAACATGATACATCAAAACAAAATGCACGCTGAAGAGACTGACGGTGTTTTAACAACTATAAAAAGCAAATACGAATTCAAATCAAAGGTTCTTGAATACTCAACACACTTCTGCTTAGATAAGTTTGTAGTCATGCACAAAGATAGATTAATGGGCGAGATTCCATATGAAAGCATCCTTAAAATCGAAAAGAGAAAGAAGGGACTGAAGTTTGAGATATCAGGCGGATCATGTCTAAGGATTCCTTGTGAAAGCGAAAAAAAAAACAAAATATTTCAGATGTTCAAAAACAAACGATCAGGAGCCATATTAAACAGAAATGACATTGTTGGTGTTGCATTTGTACAATTTGCAGATCTTAAGTTCCTAGTTCCTCTCGAAGGCTCGTCCTTCAATAACTTCAAAAGGAGCGTTATTAGAAGAATTGGAGGTCATTTCCTGCCTTCTCAGAGCCTAGACTTTGTAAGTCTAGAGCATTACAATGAATTTGTACTTTATATCATATACAACGATGCATACGTAATGCTTGAAAGCGATGATGATTTTGTTTGTGCATTAATGTACTTCGATAACAAGCTGAATGTTATTGTTAAGCATGCCTCTAACCAGGCATAAACTATTTTAGAAAAACAGATGGTTACTGACTAGTCAATGGTTAAAAATCACTTTCTCTCAGTAAACTGATACATGTTTCTTACTTCTACTGATTCATTTGCCTCTTGACTTGAGTTCTCTCGAATCAGCACATTTCATCATTTGATTGGTTCATGCAGCAACAAAACAAGGTATCTGCAACCCAGGGATGCAAAGTGGCGATCTTTGCGAAATAGACGATTTGAGTGAGAATACAATTGTCGATGTTCTTGAGAAAAGGTATTTTGAATGTATGATGTATACAAGGTCTGGAGTGGTGTTTCTGGCTGTCAATCCATACACAGGAGTAGATTCTCACAACAATGGCTCAGTCAGTGAATGTTTTGATAGAGATAAAGAGATTGTTCATGTATGTAATGTTGTAGAGTCATGCTATAGAGATTTTTGTGTACATGGAGATCAAACAATTGTTATCAGTGGTGAATCTGGATCAGGTAAGACAGAAAATGCAAGGCTTATGATAGATTATCTATTAAGAAAGTTGAAGAGCGAGCAATTTATTCACGATAACATAATTGCTGCTAATACTGTGCTAGAAGCATTTGGAAATGCTCGTACACGCCTTAATGACAATAGCTCTAGGTTTGGTAAGAGAATAAAGCTGCTTTTCAGTGAAGATGCAAGTATTACTGGAGCAGTGTTTGAGACCTATCTTCTTGAAAAGAGCAGAGTTACGCATCATGAGCAAGGAGAGAAAAACTTCCATGTGTTTTATCAACTATGCGCCGCACATCAGATATTTATCAAGAATGATTTTATCGACACATCGAATATATCAGACACTACAGAATTCAAAGATTATGCCAAAGAATACACCAAAGTGTTCTCCTCAATGGAGCAATTAGGAATACAAAATGCTAAGCAAATTGAAAAATACCTGATAGGAATTCTATATTTGGGTTCTATTAACTTTGTGAGCGATGGCATTCTGAAAGTGATGAGAAATGATTGTTTTGTTGAGTTCTGTAGGATATATAGTATTCCTGAAGATATTGTTGAAGAAGCATTGGTTAAATTTTCGATTCAAGTCAAAGGAGAGACAATTGAAGTATTCAATACACAAGTACAGGCCATCACAATAAGAAATTCCATGGCAAGATTACTATATTCAAGTATATTTAACTACATTACATCATGTATAAACAATCGATTGAAAGGCGAAGGTAACACAGGCTCTATTTCTGTGCTTGATATATTTGGATTTGAAGCATTCAAAAGCAATGGGCTTGATCAATTTTGTATCAATTGGACAAATGAAAAAATCCAAAGTGAGTTTGTTAGAAAGATTTTGAAAGAAAAGCAAGAAGACTATAAGAATGAAGGTATTGTGTGGAAAACCATCGAACGTCCAACGGTGAAGCAGTGCATTGTTGATATTGAAAAGCCTTGTGGATTGGTTGATCTGATAAGTGAGGAGAGTCAGAATTCATGGGGCAGTGCAGCAAATCTTGGCACTAAAATAAAAAACTATCTTGGTCAAAGCATAAAAACAACAGTGGATGATAGAATAGTAATATCGCATTATGCAGGAGATGTGGAATATGGCCTTAAGTCATTCATTGAGAAAAACAAGGAAAGAGGAAACTTAAAGATATTTACAGGGATGCCAATTGCCACTGATGATAACAGCAAAAGAGATTTAGTAAGGTATTTTAAGCACTCTATGAATGAACTATTGGGCTCCATAGGTAAGACTCAAGTCAAATACATCAAGTGTCTAAAACCAAATCTCTACAAAAAACCAGGAGTCTTCGATAGAGCATTGATATCCAAACAGTTATTTGAATGTGGGATTCTACAAGCAATCAGAATAAGTAAGCAGTGTTTCGCACAGGAAATGCTCTTTAAAACCTTTGAAAATAGATACAGTATGCTTGGAGAATGTATTTACAGAGTTGTGGATGTCATAAAGGGAAATAATAAATACTTCATGAGCAACCAGATACTGGATGTGTTGGAGAGCTGTAGAAATCATGCTTATAGCGAATGTTTTAGAATTATTAAAATATCATTGCAAGCACATTTGAAAAAACATCCACAAGAAAAGAAGCAGAAGATTCTGTTTGTAAATGAAAATTGCGATGAGTATAAGAAAAAGCTTATCAATGAAGCATCTACTCCAGTCATTATAGAATGCGATGATATGATGTTGAAAGATAAAGAATCACTGATTACAAGTTGCTCTAGCATTGATATTAATGATAAACACAGCAATGAAGGTGAAACCAATAGAACATATAGTGAGATAATTAAAGATCTGGAATTGAAGATAGAGCAGTACAAAAGATTCTGTGAAACACCTTGCAGAACCTGTAAATCGCTTGAGATGAAATACAAGTTCCAAAGTGAAGCATTGAAGAAAAAAAACATGGTGGAATTGGAACTTGAGAAGTATAAGGCAAAAGTAGAGGATTTAGAAAGAAAACTGTCTGAAAGGGACGACGAAGAATCTCAAATAAGCGTTTCATTCACGAATTCGTACAATATTTTTAGTTGTTTAATCCAGTTGTATTTAGAATTTGCACCATCATTTTCAAACGAGGAAGTTCCAAGACCAGAGATGTTAAGTTTGGCTCATTCAGCATTCTATGTGGTAAGTAAGCTTGATAGAGATGCAGTTGAAACCAGTGTTAACATAATGGATGAAATATATCTTAAATTGAAGATGTTTGAGAGGAACATCCACAAAATCTCATTTATATTGTCCAACCTGATTGAATATCAAAGCATCCTTAGAGAAAAAGGCATTTTTGTGGAAGAGATAGAAAATCTGATATCAATATTATTCAAACACCTTTGTGAATTGCAAAGAGTGTCTATACTTGAAGTATTACCAGATGCTGTTGTTGAGCATCAACAGATTTCTAGATTCAAATGTAATGAAGGATACCTCAAGAAGATTTTCAAGCCACCTCATGTTTCAAAACTGATTCGGCTTCTTGAATATTTCTATCACCAAATGCTGTATTATCACATTCCAGAGCCATATGTTGTAGAATCTGCTAACTATATACTGAAAACAATCAATACATCAGTTTTCAACGAGATCCTTGTCCGCAAGAATTTTCTTTCATTCAACAGAGGAGTGCAGATAAACTATAATATTAATGAAATAGACAAGTTTTGTAGAAACATCAACTATTCGGAAGGTATGTTTAATTTATCGCATATTACATCAATTATAAAACTGATCAATCTTGTAGAAGCACGCGCTACAGCAGATAGCATTCTAGATGAATGCTCAATCCTTAATTGCATACAAATAAATGAGATAGTTGCAAGGTTGGATTCAGATGCATCATATCATTTTGGAGAAGATAACAGAGAAGACAAGTTTGTTCAAGATCCCACAATAAGCATGCCTAACTATACAAGCACATCGCTTCATGATTTTATATGCCCAAGATATATTCCTTCAGAAAGTCTGATGTCTATACTGAAATCAATCAATAAATAGTAGATAAATAAAAAACGTACTAAAACGTGTATATTGCTATTTTACTTTTCTCTTTTCTTCAGGTGCAAATATGTTTTCTCTTGTATAAAATTTCTGCAGAATCTTGAAGCAGCGCTCGTCTGGGATATATACTGTGTTATCTCCAATACCACATATGGTTTTACTTCCAAATACTTCGTTTTTGCATCCGTAGTATACTTTTACGTTGCTTAGTCTTGATATTATTCCCATGCACATTATGCAAGGCTCGCATGTAATGTAAAATGTACTGTTTGAACAGTCTGTACTCCGGATGCAAAGAACTTCAGCATGTTCAAGAGGAGATTTGTTGGCATTGGTCATGTTGTGTGAAGAAGATACGATCTTGTTGTCTTTGACAACTACACATCCAACAGGAACCTCCTGCAGTTCGAATGCCTTGACGGCTTGTTCAAATGCCATGCTCATAAAAACTTCATGCATGCCATGGGAGAATCAAAAACGGATTCATGAACACAGTTAATCATTTATATGAGTGTAATAGAATATTTGTATGATATGGTTTAGCATTATGTTTATTGATCAAATCTAGTATCCATCATTCTGTTTTGAAAACAATAGAGATAAATATTGTATATGTTTTTGTTTGCATCAACCCTGAAAATGGAGTGTCTTAGGAAGCAAGCCAATAAAATCCCTGTACTCCAAAGACTTGAGGATCTGACGAAAATAGACAAGACCTACATCTTGCTTGGTGCATGCCTGTTTTGTGTTGCTATCATTATGGCAACCCCCTTCGGGCCGATCGTGACGTCAACAATTGGTATTGTCATTCCTTTGCAAGAGACACTTGTGATACTGAAGCAAGTCAACCCAAAACGAGATGAGATAAAGCATATGCTTGTTTTCTGGATGGTTTTTGGAATACTTACATCTCTGGATGCATACTCAGGCCCTATACTTCGATTTGTTCCTTTGTGGTACACAATAAAGTTCTTTTTTGTGCTTTGGGCAGGACCGCTAAGGTTCAAGGCAGGATTGGTTCTGTATGACAATATACTGATTCGCATACCTGAGCATTGGTATACAGGGCAATGTGGGATTGAGAGTGCAGTCAGGAAAGCCACTGATGCTGTGAAGACAGTTGCAGAGAACGAATTCAAAAAGAAGGATGCCGAAGATGCCAAGAAAGTTGATTAAATGTGTTCTGCTGTAGTTTATTTATGAAACACATACAAAAACCTTGTATTGATATGGATATCTAATTTCCAAACGTCGGTTGAAACCATTCATAAAACCAAACATCAACTATCTAGAAGCCAGCGAAGTATCACATATGATGATGAATTGGACAACTGCATTTATCGTGTTGAGAAGCATGAAAATTTGCAGAATCCGTAAGAATGTCCAGGTAATTCTGGATTATCTTAGGTTACAGCAATATGGAATGAAATGTTCACTTTGTGACTTCGATCTAAATACTCAAGGATTGCTTTGCAAAAGATGCTTTAAACGACTTCATCCTATGCATCTTAGCTTGAAAACGTCCATAGTTGTCGAATATGCACATTTGATGCATACAATAGAAAAATATAATGGATCTACTGAAATGAATACAAGTATAGACTCGGCTAATGAAATTGATATCAAAAGATTCAGGTTTCTGGGTGTGTCTATCGATTGTACAACAAAGGATTTCCAAAAATTATTTTTGAACATCGCCTTTACAAATCTGACTCATACAGAAGAACTTATTCTGCAAAACATAAGGATAAAAATACATAGATGTGCAATAAATAGATGGAAGACATATAAATACAATTCGATTATAAACGCACTCGATGTTCATTATAATACTGTAAAATTGAACCATTTGATCTGCATTAAAAACCTTCGTACTGAAGATGCATGGATTCTCAAAAAACACTTATTGGAAGTTCAAAAATATAAAGACGATTTAATAGAAATAAACAAAGCCAACAACTTAAACAAATAGATAAATAAAAGAGTACAAATGATCATTGTGTCAATGTACACAAGCTTTTGACAATTTCAAATCCTTCTTTTGCTTCTATACTTCGTTCTTTGTAACCTGCATCACTAACATCCAATCCAAAATATATTTTTTGGAATCCAAGTATTTTCCACAAATAAACCTGTGCATATCCGTCCCACTCAAAAGATTCTTTTATTATCTTATCATACATTTCAATTGGTATAATAGGTATGTTATTTCTTTTCATTTCTCGGACTATCTCGTAATACCTGTCAAATCCAAGTCCGTGTATCATCCGGTGAATTGATTCCTTGGTTGGCTGATGCCTCTTATGTATAATGTCAATTGCGTATTTCAGAGATTGCCATTCATCTAGCAGAGGATTTATCATCAGAATGCATCTGTTATCCATTATTTTGAGATAATCCACTAGATTCTGGTTAATCTTTTCTTTTTCATTCCAAAACATCAAATCGTATATCAATGCAACAAAAGAAGACGGATATCTCCTCAATATACTATCCACTACATTATATATGCTTAACATACATGGAATGTTTGCAATAAATCTCAAAACTCTGCATGCTTCTGTTTCATTGCGTATGTAATCCTTAAAAAGAAGATTCATGTAAAAATCAAAGTTAAGATTATGCACATTCTCAAGAACAAACATTATGTTCATCTCAAGCTCCACTGAAAGTTGAGAAGAAAGCATATTAAATGGCGTGGCTGTAAACAATACGTTCAGAAGTCCTTTTGAGTAAAAATAATCTATAAACGGAAAGGGTGGGTAGTCTAAGTTGCGTTTGCTAATATTCTTTTTGGATCTCTTGTTTACGTAAGTCTCAGAACCTTGATCTTCAATCATTTCCTTGATCTGTAAAAACAGAAAATCACTGCATTGAAAGTCAGATGCATCAAAAAATGCTCGATGTATAGTGCTTTGGGCACAAAAAAACATCAAAAACATTAGAGACACAGGATGGCTAGTAAAGTACTTTGGATGCGCCTTGTACATCGAAAATACATCTTCTATAAGATGAAGTCGCAGCATGTTCACAATTAATGTATCCACATTATCTTCATATACAAGCATCATGCTAACGATGCTAATCAGGTTGTTAGAAACATCATCTGTAAGTCTGTAAAACTTGAATTTTATGAGATGTTTTAAACCATTCACTACGTCTTGGACAGGATAACTTGACAGAAGGCTGTCTAGCAGTTGTTGCGAAGGATCCAGAAGAAGCTTATAAAATATTATATAAAATCCATCCTGAGCATCATCCTCGGAAGCTGTTCTAAGCTTTCTGCAAAACTCATCTTCATCAATCAAATCCTTTAGCATCAGGGTAAACCATCAAATTGGATTTGGTTTTACAAAATATCATTTATTAAGTCTTCCTTCATTACTCAGAAATAAACATTCACATTATGATGCACCTTTATTAAGTCTTCCTTCATTATTCAGAAATAAACATTCACGTGATAATACACTCCTTCATAAGTCTTGTGAGCAACGATCGTTTTAAATTTCATAAACTGATCAGTTATGTCTGTGTTAAATACCAGAGACACAAGTATTTTATTACTAGTAGAAACAAGATATAAATAATTTGACAATCGCTGTACTTCTCTAACATCGCTTCTGTTTATACATATAGGTGTCTTCAAGTACTCAACTTTTCTAAGTATATCTTCAGGTGTACACACTTGCGCTCTCAACCTCTTTGCTAGGTCTAAAGGCTCAACAAATTCATTCGGCATGCTCAGGACATAATATTCCTTCAAATACACTTCATAAGCAAATATTGCAAAACCATTCGTAAAAATAATTTTCTAAGCTCTGGATAACTCCATTATTTAGCTGCTTCAAAATCAAGGTAAACCATGAACTCAATTAATAAATCTTAGTTTCATTTGGCCCGTCATTTAAGAATTCATATGCTGTCTCTTTAGGCACTTCTACTACACTGCTCTTCTTTTCTTTAAACTCCACACTAAAATATCTGTCTCCACATACAAGAGTCTCCTTCCTGAAGCTAGCTATAATAAACTGGTATTTGTGGCATTCGTTCATTTCCTTTATCATCATGCATACTCTCTCACGTACCTGTGAGTCTAAATTTGCATCAATCTCATCAAATACATAAAATGGAGATTTATATACTCTTTGCATACTAAACATCAGGCATAACGCTATAACCACCTTCTGCCCGCCACTCAGCAAGTTAACTTCATCTGTTAGTCCATCAATCTTAACTCCTAATCCTTCAGTTGTATCGATAAGCTCTCCAATCTTCCCATCGGTAAGTTTTGAATAGATCTCAGAAAATACACGCTTCACTTCAGACAACGCAAGCTTCATGGTCTTTTCTTTCTTCAAGTCAAGCTCACATATAAGTTCAAATATCTTCTCACGATCATAGCCAAGCTCGTCAAGTTTCTTCTTGATCAAATCTCTTTGACTGCTGTAATCTTCCCATTGTGATACACTTTTCTTGTTAATCATGCAAAACCCTCGAATCCTTTCATTTATCCGTGATATCTCACTCACAAATTCTTCTTTGCTCTTCTCAGGATACAAACACTCCAGATTTCTGAAATCAGTTGCTCCTATCTTCATACACAGTTCATTTCTCTTTCCTATCAATACATGCTTCTTCCTCATAAGCACTTCTGTTTCCACATTCACTCGTTTTGCATCAACAATTACATCGTCATTCTCCTGATCAAATATTTTCTCCCTTATAATCTTTTCTTTTTCTCGCAGATCTGCAATCTTTTCATCAATCCTTAGTGCTTCATCATACATTTTTGATTTACTAAGATTCTCTTCTAATCTTTTTATGGCATCATTTATCTTCTTCATCTCAGTTTCTGCTTCTCTCAATCTTAATCCCATCTTTCCAATTTCAACCATAAACCAGTTGCTCTTCATCAATATCTCTTTCTCATCAGTCCTTAGCCTTTCAAGTCGCTTGCATATTTCTGTTCTACAATCTTCACTACTCATGCCTACCATCTTCGTCAGCATCTTCACTTTCTCATCAAGAAATTCCACCGTACCACTCAAAACCTCACTAGTCCTATTTTCAACATCTCCACAATCAATCAAAAGCTTCATTTCATCAATCTCTCTTCCAATATTCTTAATCTCCTGTTTTATCTTGCCATAATCATCGCCATGTTTCCTCAGCTCTTTACAAATCCTTTTATACTCCCGAAGCGCCCCACTCTTCTTCTCATATCCTCCACTTATAGGTCCATCTTTACTAATCACATCCCCAGAAATAGTAACAACATTGATCTTATACTTCTTCGAAACATAAACACCTTGCTTCAAATCAGAGCAGAAGTACGCATCATGTGTTATGTGCCTAAATAGTGCCCTATATCTCGGCTCACATCTTATCTTAGATGCCAAGGAAATAACCATCGGATCCTTTATCTCATTTGCATCCTTAAGTTCTATCCTATTCAATGGCATAAATGTTATTCTAAATTTCATGCCTTCAATCTTCTTCAATAGCATCGATGCAACTTCCTCATCTCTAACCACAACATTAAACAACGAATTCCCTGCTACCGCTTCAAATGCATTCAAAAGCTCATCAGGTATACTTACCAAATCATAAACATACCCAAGAACTCCATTAAATTCCCTCATGCTTTCATATATATCAGCCCTAGTATCAACAATCTGGAAAAGCTTGCTTTCATGCAATTTCACCATTTCATCAATAGACTTCTTTGATAGTTCCAGTCTTTTCTCCTCTCTCCAAAGATATTTTCTCCTTTCAACCATATTTTCAAGATCTCGCTTCATATCCACCACCTTTCTACTGGAAACTCCTTCTCTGCTTTTTTCCATTTCATTCATTTTGTTACATAATGCAGCCTTTGCTACTTCTACTTCCTCAAGACTTATTTTCTTATTCATTAATGTACCCAAGAATCCTATAAAATGTCTGACACATACAGATCGTATAAAGTTTTGCGCTTCTTCCTCTTTAAACTTCAAAAATTGTTCTTCTTCTGTTGAATGCCTCTCTTTTAGCTTATTTCGCTTTTCTTCGAGATTGCATATTCCTTTCTCAATATATTTTGTCTTCTCATTATACCTAGGATCTATGCTCAGCCTCTTTCTTGCATCAACCAGAATCTTTATCCTGTCCTCAATCTCCTTGGCTTCAATCACATAATCATCTTCATCATCAGAACACTCTCTACATTCATTCGCTATCAGACTTTCCACTCGTAAAATCTCATCATTGATCTCTCGTACCTCTCTCTCAATGTATCCATACTCAAGTCTTCGTCTTTCATTCTCTAACGCATTACAAAGCTCTACTTCCTTTTTGTCATTCTCAAGGCTTCGCAGCTTTTCGTCAATCCTACCAATCATTAGCCTTATCCTTGTTTCATTTTGTTTTGTGTCCTCAAGTTCACGTATACTCGTCTCTCTGTCCTTTTCATAACAAGCAACTCCACAAACATCCTTCAATAATTTATGCCTGTCTTTGTCTCTCAATGTAGCAAGTGCTGCAACCTCTCCTTGTGCAACAATAAAATACGTACTTGAACCTGTAAGAATTCCATTCTCATGCAAAAACCCAACATACTCTTCTCTACTAACAACCTTTCCATTAACAAAATACTCATCTTTCTTCATCCCTATTGTTCTTCGAATGCTGATCTCACGCTCCATGGTTTCTTCTTCCATAGACTCACAAAAAACAATTTCAACCTCGGCTTCCTCTTCACTAATAGCATTTCCTTCATGAATAAAATCGGAATTCTGCTCTACATTTCTATCCTCTGCACACATCGCAAATCTAAGAGCAGACACAATACTGCTCTTTCCACTTCCATTCTTTCCAATAATCACATTCACTCCTTCAGAAAATCTCAGCTCTGTCTCAGATTTGAAACTCTTGACATTCTTAAGCCTCATCTTCTTCACATGCATATGTATTCCAAGGGAATCTTACTTTAATATTAAACACTGGCTTTATGGTAACAGTTAATCAATAAATAACTACATTCTTGCATAAACACTCTACTTTAATCAACATCACTGGCATTCACCTGCTTTTCATAGAACATCTTATTCAGCTCCATGGTCCCTTTCCTATACACTTCACATTCACTCTCGGCTTCAAAAAATATCTCTCTAACTTTACTTACACATCTCTCTTGGCATTCCTTAAGATCCTTTTCTAATGTTTTACATGCCTCCATTAGACTCGACTTCTGAGCAAGGAGTTCATCTCTCTCATTCAATAAACTCCTGATCCTCTCATCAGTCTCTTTTTTTAGCATCTCTTGTGCCTTAATCATCTCATTTTGAATAACTAGAAAATCAAAATATCTCTCTTCATCCTTATTCACACTATTCATAGAGTCTCCTTGCGTATAAATGCATACATCCACAAGCTTACTCATATTCGATGCAACAGAAACAAAATCAATCCAATCTTCAATGCTGTTGCTGTTAAGATGTTTGCATATAGCATCAGGTATACTTGTAATATCTATATCAATGCTACAAATCACAAAATCAATCACATAGTTAAAGTACAGTGGATATTTAGACACCAACATCATCCAGAAACACAGATGTTTCTCTTCATTATTGTTATCATTAATCGCTTCCGTACATTCATTATTTTTGATGTGCATTGCAAATATCCCGTTCAGATTATGACGCCGAGCCATCGAACAAATAAACTTATACACCAGTCCAGCTGTAGCATAAGGTAGGTCAATAACATGCTTTATTACAAATACCAGTAGCTTAGCATCATAAATACCGGTAAGGCTCTTTCTTACATTCTTGAATATGCTAAATATTGCCTCTTCATTGCTTTCATCAGAATTTTTGCATATCTCGAGGATATACTTCACAATCGCCATATCTTCCCCAAAATCAACATCTCCTTCTGAATCTGTTGTCAATCCTGCATTACAACTCATGCCTAGAACGCACGGTCTTATATTCTCCAATTCTATACTTTCATCTCTGCTTCCACTGCATTTAATCCATACTGAAAACCTCAATCCATCATCCATTCGATATATATTATTCCGAATCTCATTCATATCAACATCTTTCTCAGATAGTGTATATGCCCAGAATTCATATTCGGCATAAGACCTCGTCGTACACATTGCTGTACAATGCTTCTTACCACATCTCACTCTACTATATACCTTGGATGGGAAAAGAACCTCATCGGTGTACTTCGGTGTATTTGTCCCAAGAATCAGGTTATCCAGAAAACTCATAAACACTGCACATCGGCGTAAGATATTTCCATTCGCTCAAAAGGAGTCCTTCTAATCAATAGCCGGACACACTTCGCATCAATAACATTCATTACTTGATTCAATCATGTGTATCTATTATAACCAATCACTTTACTTCAAAAATTTTCGCCTTCAAATACATTTCCATGTATTACCATCTTCTGTATCTCGTCTTTTCTATTCGCACTCTCAAGCACTCTTTCTTCAACAGTTCCTTTTGTAATAAGCCGATACACCGTAACATCTCGTGTCTGGCCTAGTCTATGCGCCCTGTCCATCGCTTGTTGGTCAGCAGTTGGATTCCAATCGCTGTCGTAGAATATAACAGTATCTGCGGCCGTCAGGTTAATTCCCAATCCTCCTGCACGAGTACTTAGCAAAAATATAAACCTGTCATTTGTTTGCCAATCTTTGATCACCTCGGCACGGCTAGACGCTTTTAAACTACCATCAAGTCTCAGGTAGCTGTATCCCTTCTTCACAAGATAGTCTTCTATCAAGTCTATCATCCTAGTCATCTGGAAGTAAATCAACACTCTATGTCCCTCAGATTTCAACTTCGGCAGCAACTCATCAAGAACAACAAGCTTTCCGCTGTCACTGATAAATGTATTCAAAGGTGGCATGTATACAGTCATATCTAATTGCACATACAGTCCATGTACATCAAGTTGGGGAAGAAGCGCCCTGTTAGAAACAAGTCTTGGTGCAGTTGCAATCACTGGACTTATACAACAGATGTATCTTTTCATACTGAATATTTCCTCATCAATCAACTTCGATATCTCATTTTCAATCGCTACCTTATCAGTACATTCATTCTTCTTTAATATACTATTCAGAACATCATCAACACTCATAAGCACATCTCCTTTGTACATATAGTCCAAGCTCCTACATATGTACCAACTTTCACTTCCTCCTGTCTTAGCAAGCATTCTTATCCTCTCAATCTTATTCATTAATTCCACTTCCTTTCTATAGCACATCTCAATAACATCATTTGCTATAAGGCTCGGAACATTGATATTGATCTTGCTCCTTCCAAAAACAACAGCATTGCCTATTCCATCGCTCATCTCAAGACTCAATCCACACGTGGGCTCTAACTTCTTAAAAAGATCAGGATGATTGCACACCTTCTTTAACTGCATTAGCAGGTTCTCCATTTCCATGCTATTGCATGAACGTGTGATCTCCTTATATAGCTCCTTCTGTCGGTAGCTCAACTCACACTGTAAATCAATCTGTGTCTTCTGCCCTAGTTCATGCATTACATCAGATTTGTGTCTTCTAAGCATAAAAGGTTTCAAAATAGCATGAAGTCTCTGTAGTGATTTTTCATCAACACTCTTTCTCAATGTTGCAGATGCCTCAATATCCTTGCTAAACCAATCGCTGAACTCACTCAGAGAGTCAAAGAGAGTCGGCATTATAAAATGTAAAAGTGCCCATAACTCCTGCATTGAGTTCTGTATAGGTGTTCCTGTCAATAAGAGTCTGTTTCGTGCCTTGAATCCCAAAAGTACTTTCCATCTTCTTGATGAGCTGCTCTTGATTGCCTGTGCCTCATCAAGAATCATGTACTGCCACTTGATCTTCCTTAACATCCTCTCGTCACTCACTGCTGTCTGATACGTCGTAATCACTACATCAGAGTCCTTAAATCGCTTCTTCAACTCCTTCCTATCACCTGGTGATCCTGAAAACCTGCATATCTTGAACTTTGGCAAAAACTTTGCAAACTCCTGTGCCCAGTTATCAAGAGTAGATGAAATCGTAACCACTAGAAAAGGCCCTGATATTCCTTCCGTTTCATATAAGTATGCAAGCAGAGAGATCGATTGCACAGTCTTTCCAAGTCCCATGTCATCGGCTAAAATCCCATTGATTCCCTTGTCATATAAGCTTACTAACCAGTTTAATCCCTTAATCTGGTAGTCCTTTAACTTGCATAGTAAAATACTTGGCTGAGATACATACCTCGTCTCCTCCTCCGCATTTGCATCCTTATACTTCTTAGATGGTATGTCCAAATCAAATTCTTTTAACTTCTCCTTTTGAAGAATTGCTGCATCGTATCCACGCATATCCTTGTATTCCTCAATGCTTTCATTGTCTGCAGTATCATTGCATTTGTTCTTCTTAAGAATAAAGTGGGAAAATATTTCTGTCTGGCTCAGCAAATACTCAAACTTTCGCTTCTGCCTCTGCTCTTCCTTCTCTTCCATTTCCTTCTTCTTCCTCTCAAGCTCTGCTTTCTCGGCCTTCTTCGTTTTATCCTTGATGTTCTTTTCTGTCTTCTTTATATGACCTGATAGCTCCCTGAATATCTTCTTTGACTTAAGAGCCGGGTTTGTTTTCGATGTTTTAGAAAGCCCTCTTCTCAACTCTCTGGCACATATTGTGCTGATTTTGCGGCATTGTGCAATCTGTACAGAGTCGTGCTTCTCTATTGCAGAGTGGATTTTCTTGACATTCTTTGCTATCGATGTCCATTCAGCAGTCCTGCGCACTTCACTCTCACCTTGGCCTTGAAGACTTCTAATATCACTTATTGCCTGGTTTATACACTCGTCTACTAGAAACTGTACGTTCTTGACTTCAGGATACCCAAACACAGCGCCTTGCATCTCAATAATGCATCTCGGCATACTCAGACTTCCATCTCCAATGCTCTTCAGACCAAAAACCTCTCCATACTTTGCATAAATCGCTTGTATCTCCTCCATGTCCTCTTTTTTCATTTTAGGGCTGTACAAGCATGTGTCCATTTACTCCCTGTCTGAGTGTTTATTTATACACCTGAGTCAACAGGCTTCTTCACTTGAAACCATAAGCCAATATAATCAGCATAAGAATAAACAAAATAATGATTCCGGCTATACTGTTGATGCTGCATTCATGCATTTCAAAGATAGTTGTTGTCGATGACATTGGTCTTGCTAACAAGAAAGCACGTGATCCAGAGATTGTAAAAAGGGCGATCGATGCTTTGCAATCCACTGCAAAAAACAATGAAGGCACTGTTATAGTTGCAAACATTAATGGCACAAGGAAGTCGATTGATGGCATCGATGAAAGATTCAATATCAAGCGTCATAATAATTTCAGTGACAGTTCAAACGATACAAATGAAGGCATAAATGTTAATTGGGAGTCTGAGGCAAGATTTTCGCCGGTTACTACTAAAATGTTGAGTGGAGGCTCAGGAAATGCAAATGTCAATCATGCAAATGTATACAGTGTTCAAAAACATATGAACAATTCATTTAATAACGCAAGCCAGTTTGAAAACGATTTTTCATCAGGTATGGATTTTTCGAGACTGGGCTCACGTTCAAAAGCATATGAATATTCAAATGCATTTTCTACTGATTCCAAACATTCTACTGGAGAACCATATCTTCCACTGTCGTTTCGCAGCAGTAAGATTAATATGCTTGACGATTATCTTGATGATAGACTAGATGAGGGACCAGAAACATCTATGGTCAGAAGGATGCTTGATGAAGAACCTAGGTCAAGAAAGTCTGTAATAAGCTTGAAAATGGCACAAAGTAAGCAGAAGGAGAATATGCTGCAAAGCAGTATAGACAAGATCTCGCAGGAAATAGACCAAGTATCTGAAAAGATCCAAGATGTTCAGAAGTCAAAAGACATAATGACAGCAAAGCTTCATACCAAACGTAATCACCTGAGGAATCTGCAAATAAATAAGAAGGAGGTCGACATCCAGCGTGGAAGAACACTTGCATTGATTAGAATCTCAAGAAATGAACTTCTTAAACTTTCAAAGATGATTGATGATCAAAAATCAAAGCTGGCTCTTCTTGAGGACGAAGAAAAAATATTCACTGACAGAATAAGGAAGTACGATGAAGAACATGACGTGGGAGTCAGAGAGCTTCAACTGGAAGAATCAAGATCAGAAGAAATCAAGAGAAGTATCGAAGAGCTCGAGAAAATATACAACATGTTGAAAGTAAAAAGCAACGAGCTGCTCAATCAAAGAAATAGAGAAAGCAGTATAAGAAATAAGCTGGAATTAGAAGTAGAACGACTAGATAGGAATTCCATAGATTTTATTTAATACAAGACTGTTCACAGTAAATGAGTTTGAAATCAACCTTATTATTTTCCAAGCCCTCTCATGAAGGCCACTGCGATTTCCACTGTTCAAACCGTTATAATGTGTGTTTCACAAGCAATTGAGTGTTTTATCAATAACTATTATGCAATCAGATATATAAACTGTGCTGCGTGGGTTGTTCAACGCTGTGTTTCTATACTACGTAGCTTGGTATTCATAAGCAGTTGTTCATTCATTAAGATCCCAGGTCACGTAAAAGAATGTGTTCATGAACCAATAAATCGTAGCATAATAAAGATATTTCAGGGAATGAATATTGCGTTTATCTGTGATGGAAATAGGAGGTATATGAAGAAGCATGGCTTTAAAGATCCGTTTGAGAGAGATGATGGACTAAACAAGATTTATGAGTTCATTCAATTTGCCTACATTTATGGAATTCGAGAAGTTTCTTTATTTTGCTTTGCAATCAAGAACTTCAGAAGAAAGAGTAGTGAGGTTGATGGAATCATGAACATCATAACAAACAAGTTTAAAACGCCAGAGGAAAAAGAAATAAGAATTAAAGCAAAGATAAGGATTTATGGAAGGCTGGATCTTGTTAAGCAAGATGTAAGAGATAAACTTATTCTCATACAGAATGAAACACAGCATAACCAAGATATAATTGTCAATATTTTCTTTGCATACTCTGCAGAAGACGAAATTATTCAAGGAGTTAAATTCAACAGCAATGTTGATATTCTCATTAGAACAGGAAATGAAAAGAGACTCAGTGATTTTATGATTCGTCAAGTTGCACAAGGTACTTCTGTTTTCTTTGCAAAGCCGTTATGGCCAGAAATGTCCACCATTCATCTATTTCTCATACTTCTGAAGCATAAACTCGAAGATAGATATTTATCATAATATAAACATGAGATCATCACTTACTTCTGATGAATAAGCTTGTTATAATATAAATATGAAAAGAGCATAGATGGCACAAGGCTTCAAATAGAGCAGCCCCAATTAAATTATCAGGCATAAAATACATTGTATCTATTTATGTCCACTTGCTCATGTCGGGCTTTTCAACAATCGGTCGGTTTTTATCATAGAGCTGCTTTTTATTGTCTTCGAATATTACTTCTATTTCTGATGCAATGGTCTTTCTTAATTCAATAAACAAACCATCATGGGCTTCTATGCAATCATTCATATCAAATCTTTTGAATATAACAATAAGATCCTCAGTATTGTCCCTCCATTTCATTAGTTCAAGTGCAATCTCTCGGATCTTATTCATCACAAATTCCTTTTCATATCTTCCGCCAGGTCTACTCTTAAGCTTTCTACTTCTGCTTCCACCTCCTTCTTCGGTGTAGCTAAATGATGTATCGCTCAATAGCTCGTCATCCATTCGCTCTTCAATACACCTGAATCTGCCACTATACTTTGCAAACGACTCTTTTATGTCCTCAAGATCTAATAGTCTTTCTAAAAGGCATTTTCGCGCCTCCTTTTTGATATCTTCAGTGTTTGTGCATACTCTATATGCATCTTGCATCCTTTTGCCTCTTACATACTCCTCAAATGCTCTTGGCTTATCGCCTATAAATTCTTCAATCAGTTGACCTGCCTCAAAATGCATACCTGAATCTATCAATCGCTTCACAAGCATTTCGTAAAACGCTTCTTCATTCAATCCATATCTGACATTAATTTCATTCAAATCGGATGTACTACTAGATTCATTCACATTCACCATATGCTTGTATATCAATATTGCCTCTCTCCAAAACAAATTGTTCACGGCAGTATCAAGACCCATCTTCAAATTATTTGCCATTAAAAAAAGTGTAAATCCATTCTTCGCACTGCACATCTCTGCACAAATCTCATAATAAAAGCCAGACCTCTTATTACTTATTCCACACGCCTCGTACATCGATGCCTCATCTATCAACTGATGCTTCTTGATGTATTCTTTTTCTAAATGCTCAGTTCCGTATCTGCTAAAATGATAAAAAGCATCTGCTCTACTTTCAAAGTATTCGTTTACTTTGAATAACTGCGCTTCTATGGAGTCTCCACGTATCACATCAATAACATCTGATGCATCCTTCTTACATATCTTCATCACATCAACAACTAAATCTTCATCACAAGTTTTCATCGCATACTCAACCACACTTTTTACAGTGGTAATCGTCAACATATACTCTACACCTTTTTTAATGTTGTGCTTTGCAACTCTAAATGCTAAATCCATTCTTTTCATCTTGACTAGCAAAAAAATAACAAACTCAAAATTATACTCCAGATTCAGAGCAGACAGAAGTTCATTCAAAAAAGCACCTGCATTTTTGCCACATATATCTCCTTTGCTTTCAATCTCACTTCCTCTACAATTAAAAGGATAATCACACGGCTCTCCAATCAAATGTCCTATGGAACTCATTAGAATGGCTCCATCATTGCAGATCATCTCCTCAAAGTGTGCTCGAAGATGAAGATGTCTATCAAGATTTCCTCTTCCCATACCTAATCCCAGACCATCATGCATTATCTCTCTCCAAAATTCAACAACTGCATCACAGCTAACTACTCTTCGCAATCTTCTGAT
Source organism: Ordospora colligata OC4 (assembly GCF_000803265.1). Classification (NCBI taxonomy): domain Eukaryota; kingdom Fungi; phylum Microsporidia; family Ordosporidae; genus Ordospora; species Ordospora colligata. The sequence continues at coordinate 42,271 of NW_014575397.1, read as the reverse complement.
CTTTTCATTCTCCAATAGAAGCTCAAAACCATTCATTCTTCCCAAGACCTCATTAAAAAAACTCGCCAAATCGCTATTTGTTGTGCATAAGACAAACTTTCTAACATCAATATCATGACTCGGTAGCATAGAAAAAGGAAAAACACGTCTACGACACTTCATAATAACCTCCTCATACTCTCCTGATTCTATCATCTTCTCCACGCTTGCCAGGTTGTATACCAACGGCATAAAGGTTTCAAGAGTCCCATGTCTTGTCTCTCCAATCAGCTTTGGCTTAGGCATGCACAACAGCTTCAATCCTTGATCAACTTCAAATGTACTTTCATTCGACCCACAAGTTATCTTACATACTCTATCCATCGTTATCGCCATTCCATACTCTCCTAATACAAAAGAATCAACACCCTGTTCTAAAACTCCATTATGCGACATTGTTGATCCATTATGAACGATAATTGTTCCGTTATTATCAACTCCAACTTCAAATCGCATTCTTATATCTATAATAGTCTTTTCGGCTTTTCCATCATAGATAATCCTTCCATTATCAAGCACCATACACAGCTTTTCATTGAAATTATACATCTTTACTATATTCAGGTTTCCATATTCATTCAACACCAGTTCTAGATATTCTACAATCCTTTGAATCCTTTTGCATTCAATTACTTTTGTTTTATTATTTACTAAATCAACCGTTATATCATATTCCTCATCAGTTGACTTGAAAACAAACTCACTACCGCACTTCAACACCACAAATCCATCTAAAACAATTACTGAATCAAATCTCTTATTCAGTAAAAATACTCTGTCTTCTTTATATTCCTCTTCAGAAACACTGAATATTATGGCTTTACTCTTCTGTAATATCACTCCTCTGTTTTTATATGCAAATACATCAATTACTTCATTATCACACACAATCTTCCTTGAAAACAAAGGCGGAGGGATTATCCTTTTGGAAAAGTCAGTGTACAGCACATTCATTCCATCAATCACATAGTATTCAGATTCGAAATGTGTCTTTTCACCAAATATGTACGCTCTTGTAATGCATTCATTGTCCTTGAATAGCACTACATTTTGCTCCACACAAACAAACCGCCCAGGCACAACGATTGAAGCCTTTCGATACCAACAGAAATTTTTCGTATAGAGCACCTTCAAGGCTAATCCCTCAGGTACTTGCTTCATTGTCAGAAGCACATCAAGATCTTCAAGAAATGCAATCTCATCACAAACTTCCTCAATGGCATCTCCATGATCAAGTCCGTTCGGCTCAATAAAAACAATGCCTTCTGTGCATGAACATCCAAAAATATTGTACTTCGCCCTCCATGCTATTCCTGAGTATTCTCTTTCCTTGCTTTTTCCAATTATATTCAATGATATGTCATAGAAAAACACTCTTTTTGTAGTTAACAATGCAAAATCATCACGGTCCGTCCATTCAATTGCAATCAATCCATCATAATCTACTTTAACAGACTTCTTGAACTCAATGTATGTGTCAAATAGAAGTATTTCTTCATGTGTCACGATTACACACCATTTTTCGTCCCTAGAAATACTCAAAAGCACAATTCCATCATTTACCTTTCCAATCTCTTGTATTTCAAGTGTGTTTTTGTTTGCAAGGTATATTGTGTCTAACTCATCGACCAATAAATACTCAAATGTCAACGCATGGAAATACTTCACAACAAACGGAACATCAAGAACCTTTTTAAATACACAGTCGTATATAACACCATTCTTTATCATATATTCTTTGCTATACATCCATTCTTCAGTATCAATGCATGTTCTTTGTATATGGCGAATAAAAAAATTATCCATCCTTGTGGGGAGGCCGAATCCCCATAAATGTGTGTGTTCAGCTACTCAGATGACGTTCCAAGGGAAGAGCGTAGCTATAAGAGTATATATGGCGATTTGGACATATTTTTAAATCACAGAGTTATTTAAGACTATTTAGATGTACATAATGGTGTATCTGAAAGTTCAATGTGCTCATTAGAAAGCATGAAATGTGTTAATAATAGGCAGTATTCATCCGAATGCAATGATACAGATATATTTGATGATGTTATTTACAGCTCCGATGTGTATGATATGCAATACTTGAGCTGTTTAAACACTGAGATTTCAAGGGAGAGTTTTGAGATGGTCATGGACAGACTTGAAAAGGAGTGGTTTGTGTTTGTCTAAAGGTTTATAAACAATTACGTACATCCTCTTGAGCCTGATGATTGCTGTATTATATGCACACGTGGTGCAGAAGAGGACAATCCAATAGTTGTGTGCCAAGGATGCAGTGTATCTATGCATCAAGACTGCTATGGAATTCAAGAGATTGTAGACTTCTGGATATGTAGAGGCTGTATATATCACAAGCAGTTGGCTGCATGTATGTTTTGCTCATCATTGAAAGGATGCCTGAAGCAAACATCTGACAACCAATGGGGACATGTATTATGTGTAGAATTCAACAAGACGCTTTCTTTTGCACACCCAGTATCAAAGGAGCCGATTGATGTCGAATATTATATCAAAAGAGAAGGATGTATGTTTTGTGCAAGCATATATGGAACTGTGATAGAATGTACCTATTTTATGTGTAGTAGAAAGTATCATGTTACATGTGCACTTGAAAAATGTTATTTTGATATGAGTAACAAGCTATCTTATTGCGATGAGCATGATCCACTTGAAAAGTGGAAATGCAATATGAAGGCTTTGTCATTGAGGCAGTTTGGATACAAACGTTTGAGCAATCGGCCAAGAATACGAAAAAAGAAGCCCGAAGTACAACCAAGTCGAACTCTGTTCATGAACATATGCAATCTATTCCCATGTGTGACACCGCAAATGCTTGAAAGAATTGTTGTAAATGATATATGTGATACTGAAGCAAAACACGATGTAATGAACATATGTGAGTATTGGGAGTCAAAGAGAAGACAAAAGGATACAATGATAACTCTGCAAGATTGGTATTTTGGCAATACGGCTGGTGAAGCATGGTATAAGAAAAAATGTAAGTGTGTGGATGATGTGCAGCAAAAGCTATGCCGAATACGGGAATCGAACCCGTGACGTAGCGGCCACAACGCTATGCTCTACCACTAAGCTAATTCAGCCGCAATTTACACTATATATTTTTAAGACTGGTGCATGAAGCTTTATGCTGTTTATTACTTTTCTGAACACTCTTTATAAGTACAATGCCGATTTTTGATTCAGATTTTGGCTAATCTCTTTAAATGGAATGAATCATTCTTTGGCTACTCTATGTAAATGCAATAAAGATTGTTTATGCATGTTTGTTAATTTACACATAAGGGTCTTGCTAGTTGATCAAATCAATTTATTTGTTCCATGAAAATTCAAAAGCAAATGCCCTTTAGCAATGGGAGGATATTGTAAAAACTTCTACATGAACAAGTTGGATCACCTAGAGGTTCTTGTGGCAAAGAAAATGAAAGTGGTGCAGGTTCTTGAACAAAAACGTGCAGAACTCAACAGACGCGTAAGGCTTCTTAGGGAGGAGATTTCAATTGTTCAGGAGCCAAGCTCAAATGTTGGAGTAATCGTAGAGAAGATGGGTAAAATGCAGGTTCTTGTCAAAACAAATCCTGATGGCAAGTATTTAGTAAAAGTTGAGTCCTCAGTGAACTATGACGATCTTAAACCTGGAGTAAGGGTTGCACTAAGAAGTGACTCTTATGATGTACATAGGATCCTTCCGACAAAAGTTGATCCTCTTGTATCGCTTATGATGGTTGAAAAGGTTCCTGATTCAACATATCAGATGATCGGTGGGCTTGATGAGCAGATCAAGGAGATTCGTGAAGTGATTGAGCTTCCTATAAAACATCCTGAGCTTTTTGAAAATCTTGGAATCGCACAGCCAAAGGGAGTATTGCTTTATGGACCGCCTGGGACAGGAAAGACACTGCTTGCAAGGGCAGTAGCACATCATACACAGTGCAAATTCATAAGGGTATCTGGCTCAGAGCTGGTTCAGAAGTATATTGGGGAAGGGTCAAGACTTGTAAGAGAACTTTTTGTCATGGCCAGGGAGCATGCGCCATCGATTATTTTTATGGATGAAATAGATTCGATTGGATGCGCAAGGATGGACGGAAAGGCAAGTGGAGATAGCGAAGTACAAAGAACAATGCTTGAACTGCTTAATCAGCTCGATGGGTTTGAATCGCACAAGAACATCAAGGTCATAATGGCAACGAATAGGATTGATATTCTTGACCCAGCACTGTTGAGAACAGGGAGGATTGATAGGAAGATCGAATTTCCACAGCCCAAAGAGTCTGCAAGAATTGAAATACTGAAGATCCATTCAAGAAAAATGAACCTTACCAAGGGAATCAATCTCGAGTCCATAGCAAGCAAGATGGCCGGAACGTCAGGAGCAGAAGTTAAAGCAGTTTGTACTGAAGCAGGGATGTATGCATTGAGGGAAAGAAGGGTTCATGTAACACAAGAAGACTTTGAGATGGCGGTCCATAAGGTTTTGAAAAAGGCTGGAGATGCAAACTCTGATCTGAGGAAGCTGTTGAAATAAACATGATTGTTGAATAAGAAATGTTAGATGCTAATTTGTATTGTATAATGTTTTGAGATAAATGCTTTGAATTATTCTGGTAGACGGTTAGGTGTTGATGCAAAATAGCAATCTGATTGCTTGCTTTTATAGATTTCATTTAGCAATCCTTGTTTTGCATTTCTTGGTATCATATATGATGCCAACGATTGTACGATTGAATCGCTGCAAACACCTGGGATTGTAACATAAATTGATACAAACGATTTCATCACGATTGGATCACAATATAACAATCTCCAAGAAGCCCTGAGATGAGCAGTAATGAAAAAAAGATGAAGTATAGAGTAGATATTGTTAATACATGTATTGCCACAGGCTTGCCTCTTACAGTAAGAAGCACAGCTGTTCAGATATTTGACAGAGCCATCGGCAAGATCATACCGAAGGACGAGGAAATGATCAACATTTTGTATGCAATCATTATACTTGCTGCAAAGTGTGAAGAGATCCATGGAGACCTGAATGCCTTGATTAGAAAACTACCAGACTCAAACAAGCAAAAGATATTCGATTATGAAGACGAGATACTTCAGGTATTAGGCTATAATCTACACTTCCCAAGCTTATATCTTAGAATATATGGCATTCTCACCATTCTCCAAGAAAAAGGTATTATAGAAGTAACCAATGCACATATAGATTTGAATGTCAGTATTGATGGAAAGTCCAATGAAATTTATACATTTCACAATAACAAGTGGATCGTGCCATGCATCAATAATCTTTGGTTGACGTCAGTCCAGATGATGGACAAGATTTTATTGCATGAAAAAACAGGATACAAGGAAATTGAAATGGTATATGCCAGTCTACCGTTTCCTTGCGAGGCATTTACATTACTTTCCTTTCCATTTGATGCCAAGAATGTTACAGAACTTAGAAATGCATGTGTAAAAATCCCTTTCTCATTATATAATCCTGAAAATATCTCTATGTAAGCACAATGATTGCTACACAAAGTAGCATATAATAGAATCATTCATACATCAAAACAAGTGAGTAGTGGAACCTCCATGTTAATTCAAGTATTTAAGCATGATTTCAAACTAAAAAAGCAAATGTAATATTTTGATCCTGCTACTGCATTAAAGTCTCTAGAATAAAAATGCCACAAACACGAGTGTTAAATAAACATTAATACAAACTAGCATCACATGTTTTACTTTTTTGAATTTCCCAATCTTCTACCTTCACCAATAAATGAAGATCCTGGTTTACGCTCCATCCCAGTTACAGACGCATTTTTAGGTAACTCACAATACTCTTCATTCAACCTTTCCTGATAAATAACCTCAGCTGTATCTCCCTGAGCATTCAACAATGATGCATCAAACTCCCCATCACTGAGCATTTGCTTGAGTCTGATATTGTTATCAATAGAAAAGTTGTAGAATTTGTTGTTCACCAAAACACCATTCTTATATTGAGTTATTGTCCTTCCAGATGGCTTTTCCTCAACATAAAGCCCACTGTTTCCTCCAGAATATAAAACATTCCCCTTTTTCTTTGCGATCTGCACTGCACGCTCAATGTCGCCATTCGCCTCCACATATGCATTTCTTGCAACATCATATGAACATTTTACTTCTTCAGCTATCATTCTAACCTGCTCATCATGGCCCATGCCCCATAAATAAAAATTCAATATCAGCAAAAATGAACAAACAAATACTTTACTTCGACTCAACAAATCATGCTTGCATATAGTACACGCTTCACGGTATATACTTTATCATATCCCCATCAATACATAGAAATTCTCTACTGGCTAAACTTACAATTCGTTCATCAACCAAATTACTCGGTATTTCTCGTAAAACCAGCTCTATAAGCTCCTTTCTGAGCATCTCTTTTCTGACCTTCATCTCCTTCATTATTCTACAGTCTGCAATGTCGTTGAGCGAGTCAGGCATTTCAATAGTCTTTGGAAATTCTATAAATCCCTTCAGTAGGCATTTCTCAGGAACAAGAGAAACAAAATCAAATTTGCATTGCCAATCAAAATTCAATGCATAGCTTAGGCCATCAACACAAACAAGTCCAGTCTCTATCAGTTGCTCCATATGGCTCTTCCATGCTTTAGAGATTTTTAATCCATCAGATCGTTTGCTTGTATCCGCTAGTAGTCTGATAATCATATATTGTATTAAAGAAATCTTGGCATTCACTCCAAGAATTTCAACATCACATGAAGACAGCAGATCATTCCAGCATATCCTTTTCTTCGCTCCCCTCACCACCTCCTGCATATACTTCTCCTTAACTTCATTCACTTCATATATATCCAAATCAAAACTTTCATAGTCTGGCCATTTACATGCACGCAGGAGTAAAATGTCATTCTGATAAAACTTCTCAGTTCCATAAAAATCTTTCAGCATACACTTCATCTTATCTGTATACATGCTTCCTGTACCAGCTCCAATCGCATCGATAAGCATGTGCTCCTTGTTTATATTCACATCTGTTCCATATAACAGTCTATCACCAAGAAACTTACGTAAAGAGCTCTCAAGCTCCTTCTTGCATTCACAAAGTTGAAGCACTTCACCAATCTCTAGAAAAACATCATTTAGTACACACTCAAGAACTGATTTCCCTTGATTTAAGCCGTCATAAACACACACATCGTCAACAGAGCACCTAATACTTATCTTCCATACATGCTTGCATTCAGGAAACATCAATCCAAGGCATTCTTCTACATTCTCACACTCAATCCACACTTTTTTCATCATGTTATTGGTCCATCTACATATTCCATTAACAGTATTCCTAAAGTTGCGATTAACAAGCATTCTTTTGCAATTCCTGATTCCTTGAATAATGCTTTCGTTACTGCCTTTGTAATTCTCAATAACCTTAAGCTTGGTGCATATCCAATAATAGCTTTCAACAAAATCATCAGCACAGACCACGTTCATCTTCTCATTGCAATAATTGCTAACCGCATCAACAAGTCTTGCTTCTTCTCCAGATATAACAAAAAAATCCACACAACACCGCATCTCGTTTTCATCATCAAGCGTATTGAATATCTCGCAAGCAGATATCTTCGATACCAACTCTTTCACCAATTCTAATTCAATTTCATAAAAACATTCCGTAATATATTTCCATTTTCTTTGATTATCAATAAATTTCCTTACTTTAGACAGCTTCATTTCTTTCTCAAATATCATTCTCTTATACATATCAGATACATGTCTAACAATCCTTTCCGTAAACATATTAAAGCATCCTCTGGCTTTCAAAACATCTATTACCTTCTCTATCTTTTTATTTGATTCATATATCTCTTCATCACCATCATTATCATGTAAATACCATACATAACTGTCTTTTTCAATCTTTCCTGCATCTCCAGAATTAAGCTTCTGCTTTTTGAAGCTTAAATTCGCTTCTCCATCATATCCTGCAGTTGCCTTTTCACTTATCTCATTTCCAATGCATAACATTACAAACTCTGCAATTCTCTCGCTCATATCTTTTACAAACCGATTGAACTGCCTTCCGAACATCCTGCGGAAAAACATGCTTCGACCCAACGCCACAGACCAGAAGACTCTTTCAAACAACTTCTCTGTTTTCTTAAGGTGCCGATCAATTCTACAAAGCTCCAATGATACCTCTTCACAATTAGCATTGCATAACTTCCTTGATGTATTATCTATAAAACATCCAATTGCCTCCACAATCATCTTCAAGCATGCTTTCGATCTTCCTTCATATGCTGCATTCTTGGAATACTGGAAAACAATCTCATAAATGGGCAAGCATCTACTCTCATTCAAGTATCCCTCTGTAAATGCCTTCATAACCGCAACCTTATCCTCCCGTACTAAAATCTCGCTCATCTCAAACAGACACAGGGCATAAACTCAAAAATAAATTATATCATTCACATAGTCTTTATTTTCACTGCTAGCAGATCCATCAGTTACTTAGTAGCACTTATTAAAAAGCATCCTAAGTCTACTTCCGCCATTCAACGCTTCCAGCAGTCTCTCGTTTCTTTTCATCATCACATACTTGACAGAAGATCCACGGATCGAGCACATATGAACTCCATTGAGCCCAGGATAGTCTCCAACAACATTCACCTCTTGGAGACTCAAGTTCATATATGGATCAACACTATAGAGCTCTCCAGATATGCTCACACCGTTCTTCAATACCACTAACATCCGGCTCTTAAGATTGGCTTGCAAAAATTCATAAAACAGCATTCGTATTCATGGGCTATTTTATAACCCTATAATACAAACAAATAACTTCAAGTCATTTTGCTCAATCATACGCTTTATGATCCTCTCATACTCTGGTAATCAAATTCATAAGATGTCGAGTAATTTTTTGAGTATCTCCACTTCAGCCATTTTGCTTCTATTTCCCACAAGAACCAAATGCTTCTTTGCTCTTGTAAGTGCAACATTCAACCGTTCGCTGCTTTCCATTACCTCACAGCAGGACACAGGATCAAAAACAACAACCACCTTGTCGTCTTCACTTCCTTGAAATCTATCAACCGTCTCAACAGTACAAGATGTGTGCTTTCTGATCATATCAGCCTGCGCATTAAAGTAGCAAAGAATTGTGCACTTCGAAAGCGAAGAAACCAGTACTACAATGTCTACATACTCCGTATTAAGAAACTCTACTCTCGAAGGACGCTCTCCTCCACGTAGTTGATTCCCATAGAAAAGTGTGTTCGATAATCTCATTATTTCCTTACCCATTCTATACTGAACTCTCAGCTTCGAGTATTCATTACCAAGCAGATATTCAAAAAGAGACAGGCTAAGCTCCTTAGAACTCTTGGAAAGAGGTTTCAACTGCAAATGGTCGCCAACTATCACAAATCGTTCAGATATGCTTACAGGGATCAACGCTAGAAGTAAGTGCATTTGTGAGCCTTCATCAATCACACAGAAGTCAAACTTCCTGCATACATAGACCGGGTCGGAAAATGAAAAACAAGTTCCACATACAAGCTCTATATTATCAAAAAACATCTTGGCATCGTCTGTATTTTCAAACTGCATATCCTCCTTTCCTGCCATATATGCATTGACTCCTTTTAGTTTTTCTACAATATTTCTCAGAGCAAGGTTCGTATAGCATACAAGAAGAACCTTCTTCTTACAATGAACAAGTATTTTGATCATCAAGGTTATCAGCATACTCTTGCCTGTTCCTGGCATCCCATGAATAATCCTATAGTTTTTGCAATTCAACGAAAGAAATAATGCAGAACGCTGATCATCATTAAGCTTTAGAAACTCATGCTTGTATTTCTCAGGTATGCATATCTTTTCAGTGTCGATCTGGCTATCTTCAAAAACCATCTCTTGTTTGTGGTTTGTATGGACTATTTTTTTTATGTTGGTCTGAATATATGCAGACGAAGCTATGTCCATGCTAATAGTACAGATGCCCTGTCTATTGGTTTCCGCTTCAATTTTACCATTTTGTTTTTCATCATCCTCTGAATAAAATGCAAAACTATTAAACTCCTCAGATACATCTTCATTATAAGCTTTATCAAGACATCGATTGGATTTGTCATTAATGCTAAAATCGATAATATTACTTGCATTAATATCCAATCCTGACTTCTCCATAGAAAGGCAAAACCCATTCAATACTTCAGAAGTGCAATATCGTGGATATGCAACATGCATAAGAGAAAATCGCATAAACTTAAAAAACACATTAGTATCTCCAAAAGATGCATACATCTTCTCCTTGTTTAGTCTAATATCATCACTTAGTCTAACAAGCATATTATTTCCTTCAACTCCTTCCACAACTCCTCTTGAAATTCTAACCATGTCCTTGCTGAATATGCTCAAGTGGATGCATCTTGGAATTATAAAGCTTTCTTCGGTTTCTAATCCTACAATGGTTGTGCTCTGATATCTCAATGATATTGGAATCATTGTCCCAACGCTTTTTGATTCCTCCTCATCAATTGCATTCAACTGTCTTTTCAAAAAATGTAAATCGTCCAGAGCACTTATCTCACCAAGAATTCTACACTCTTCATCATTACAAACACACTTCTGCAAGCCACGCTCTAAAGAAATCCTATTCCTCATGTTGAGCAGACTTCTTACCTCACGGTGCTTGATCTTTACATCCACAAGCTCTTTAGATGGAATGTAGTAGATATAAGGTGCAAAGCTATTTCCTGTCTTCTCACTTAGCATTAATGAGTAAAGTATCACCTGTGCACGATTTTCTGCTCTCAACGCTTTTGATACTTTTATCTCAAGAACAGCATCACGTCCAATTGCATCCGCATTCCCTTTTATGCTAAACAGAAGCGACGTTAGCTTCTTTTCTGTCTCCACAATATCAATCTTGTAACCTTGAAAATGTTGTATATTTCGCACAAGCTTCAGTATTTCATTAAGCACGAGTTTTTCATGCACTCCACATCTGTGCATCAATAACACATTCTCAGAAACCGCCTTCTTTGCTTGCATTATCAGAAAGTCCGATCTAAAGTTTTTATAAATCAATGCATTCTGCAGGACTGAGTGTGCTATTACCCCTATCAGTATTCTAAGGTTGACATGTGTGAATCGTACGGATGCAACCTTACTGCTCAGATAATGCTTATTTCTGCAATTAAGTGATTCGCATAGCGTCGTAATAGAAATAGGATCGTCTTCTATTAGAAGATAGTTTTCATGGTTATTCACATATACTTTCTGCTTCCTTGACTCTTTATTTAGATAATCTGCTGGAATTATATGTGAATCTACACAAACATTTTGATCAGTATTGCTTGTATCTATATAAGCCTTGCCACTTTCATTAGAACTCCTATTTAAAGAGTATTCGTCATCTCTGTCTGAGTCAAAAATCTCGTCAACAAAGTCAATGCTAGACGCATCTTCTTGATGATCACAACACATACACCTCACAACAGTAATCTTCATGTTGACTCTGTAATCAATATCGCACCATTCTCCAGATACATGGCACTCAATTGTGTCTCCAATCAGTACAACAGAAGAATCGCTTCTTTCAATTTTTTTCACCACAAATTTGGAATATACCTGCGGATCTACTTGACTAGCAGCATCAACGTGCTCAGTGGATGTAAAAAACATATCTATGTCAGATCCTCCGCTGCTGTTTTCAGAATGCAAAGGATTTCTACTCTCTGTGTTCCAGAACTCTATGTTCGAAACATTCTGTCTGTCGATCATGTTGAGTGCTGCACCTTTCTTACTGCTTCGCCTAGTATCTTTCCATCCTACTGAAGGTTCTTTCCTCATTTGGATAGCAAGGGTACTCCAATTGCATGTGTACACAGATCAATTGAGTCTGCTCAACATGGCTTCTCCTATTCTACATAGTAAATACTTGTATATGGTTTGCTTCTATTCTAAAGCCTCCTTTTAATAACAAGGGAGTCCTGGCATGCTGATTCGAAGTCCCTTAACAAATGCCTGCAGTCTGAAACAAGTAAACAAAAGCAATCCCTGCATATCGCCAAGGCAATCAAAAACAAATATATTCATGTTGAGGAGCGAAGAAATGACGTTGGTATCAATCTATTTTAGCAAAGACACTGCAAAGCAGGCAGTAACAGAACTTGGGAAAAATGAGCTGTTGCATTTTAAGGACTTGAATGTGGACATGAAGGCAGAAAAGCTGCTGTACATCCGTGAAATCAACCACATGGAAAAGCTGGTATCAAGACTGAGGTATTTAACGGCAGACATTCCAGACATAGAAGAAAATATCAAGCACAGCGATGTGGATCAGGTTGAGCAACAAATCAACAAATTTTTCTCAAGACTAATCCAGTTGAAGACAATGAAGAGAGAAACAATTACAAACAATGCAAAGCTTAGAGAGGATTTGTACATGCTTGAGGAGACAGAGAGCTTTGTTGGGACGGTCACTGAGGAAACACATTTGATTCAGTTTGATTTTATAACAGGAATAGTTGAAAGGAGCAAGAAGTTCTTAATACGGAAGGTATTGCATCAGGCACTCAGAAGGAATCTGGTAATAAGAACAAAGGATGTTGACGGGGAGTGCAAGAGTGTGTTTATTGTATTTGCACATGGAACAGAGGCACTTGACAAAGTCAAAGATATATTTTCATCGTTGGGTGGAAGAATACTAGATCACAAGAAGTTTAGGGAATGTAAGAAAGGATTGCTGGAACTAAGTGCAGTAATAAGCCAAATGCAACAAATTGAAAGCCATAATGAAGAGGCAATCATGAATGAACAAGAGAAGATAAAACAGCTTGCAAACACATGGAGGTATTACATGAACAAGGAGATGAAAATATATCAAACACTTAATAAGCTTAATTTTGACTTTGACAGGGACTGCCTGATTGGTGAAGCATGGATTCCATCAGATGCGATCGGAAGGCTTAAGAAGATTGGAGAATTCAAAGGAGAAGGCACGAATCTGTTTGCCTTTGAAGTGAATGAGAGTGTAGAGATGCCTCCGACATATTTCAAGACTAATGAGTTTACAGATTCGTTCCAGGCACTGACTAATACATATGCAGTTCCTTCATATGGCGAGGTGAATCCAGCGGTTTTTACTCTGTTTACGTTTCCTATGCTTTTTGGATGTATGTTTGGGGATGTATTCCATGGCTTAATACTGTTACTTTTGTCTACATTTATGATAAGAAATGCCAAGAAGTTCAAGAATGTTTCTGAGACAATGAAAATGATAATGGATGGGAAGTATGTGATATTTTTGTTCTCTCTTGGAGCAATGTTCTTTGGGTTTCTATACTCTGATTTTGCTTCTTTAGCGATTCCGTTGTTTTTATCAAGTAAGGATACTGGAAGAACCTATCCGTTTGGCGTAGATCATATGTGGCATCATTCGAAGAATGAGATGGTTTTCTTGAATTCGATGAAGATGAAGATGTCGATAATAATTGGATTTTTCCACATGAGCCTTGGAGTGGTGATATCATTTATGAATGCAGTGTACCTGAAAGAGCCTGTTGAGATATATGGTGTGTTAGTGCCACAGACAATTGTGTTTTTTTCGTTTGCAGGTTATATGGTGTTTCTGATTATTTACAAATGGCTAGTGACGTCCAACTATCCATCGATAATTGGAGTTTTGGTGAATATGTTTACGAATCCATTTGTGGTTGCTGAAGAGATGTATCCGTATCAACAGCAGGTCCAATTGATTCTACTAATTTTAATGCTGGTGTCGGTGCCATGGATGCTTGTTGGAAAACCTATATACATGATTGCAAAAAAGATGGTGAAGAAGGATGAAATTTCAGGATTGTGGATCAATCAGTTTATACATGTCGTTGAGTTTGGACTTGGACTCATATCGAACACGTCTTCGTATTTACGGTTGTGGGCGGTTTCTTTAGCACACGCACAGCTTACAAGAGTGCTGCATGAGTTTACAATAGGACGCGGAGGATTTATAATACCTGTTATGCTTTCTGGAGTATATGCATTGGGAACGATTATATTATTGATTGGAATGGAGGGTCTTGGATCTTGTCTTCATGCGATGCGATTGAACTGGATTGAATTCCATTCAAAGTTTTTCCGTGGAAAGGGATATTTGTTTGAGCCTCTTGGGTTCAACATGGTACCTGATGAAGATTAAGTGAAGTCATTGCAATAAGCTATTATTATATGGAATGATCGAAGAATTAAATAAATGGATATATTATTGATTGTTGTATAGGTGAGATATATGAATATGCAACTCGTATTGATTTTATAATGAAGCATAGGCAATTCAAGACAAGTTGTTATTTAGCAGCCAGAGTTAATTTTTATTGCAAAAAAAACTTCCCTACAGGGGAATCGAACCCCTACCTCCTGCTTGAAAGGCAGACATCCTGACCGCTAGACCAGTAAGGACCTCTCGTATAAAGCATCAGCAGACAGATTCGACTGTGTTTTATGTATATCATTCATTCATCCATTAATACCCATGCAATCAACATTCTCAGTCCCAAATGCAAGGTTCATATCTATGTGCATCCATGGCTCTTGTAATATGATCTCCTTGATAGGCAGTCGCACTGCAGTCGTTATTTCATACGATACCAGGTTGAATGCAGTTCAAAGAATCATTGATGAGCATCCAAATGAAAGTTTCATATGCTGCGAGTTCCTTGTGTTCAAGAAACAACTCTTCTTGGCAATTGCTGGAAAACTAGGTATTATAAAATTCCTGAACCTATCAGAAGGCACATTTGAATCACACATTAATGCCCATGGTGCATCAATAGTCTCGATCAAATGCATCAGAAATCAGTATCTATTCAGCTGTAGTGAAGACACAACCATAAAAATGTGGGACATAAACAAATTGAACCTTATATGCACTTTTGGTGGATACATGGGTCACAAAGACTATGTGCTATCTATTGATGTAAGTGCTGACATACAGTACTTGGTATCTGCTGGTACAGATTGCACAATTAGAATCTGGAGAATCCCTCCGCATTATGATTGTAAAGGCCTGATCACGCCCTTATGTACAATTCATAACACTCATGGTTCTTTTATCTCATGTGTAAGGTTCTACGGTCGCTTGATTGTTTTTTGTTCAGCACCAAACATAATTTCAACCATTCTTCCAACACACGGACATGATGAAAGTAATCCACATGTACATACTACATCTACCTATGATATCAAAGTTGATGATCAAATCCTACGAGGATTTAAAATACACAATGGCATGCTTTTTACAATCACTGCTTCAAAACAAATCCTTGCGTTTAGTATGCAAATCACAGGCCCACATGCTATTCCAAAAGTGGTCAGCACATTCACTCAAGGTACCATAAAAGACTTCTGTATTGCAAATAATAGAATGTTTATTCTGTTTGATGGCTCATCAGTCACTGCTATTGATCTTTCAAGATATGTGTAAACTCCTATTTAGGTATTGTATGTAATTTAGTTACCGACATTATAAATCACAAATAAATATTCATATCTCAAAATTGGATATTTGCCTCTTAACATCCTCAGCAAGCATGTTTCTGTTCTTTACATGTTGATTCCGGATCCTCAGCATTTCGCCAATCGCTTCTGTTTTTTTAGATCCATTCAGTATCTGGTTGATCTCAATATGAATCGATTTTATGTTATCAACAAGCTCATTTGCATCGAATGGGCATGCTATTAGCTCAGCAAAGGTGGAGAATGATAGATCAACTAGCATCCTAAGTTTATCCATGTCAAATTTTGAACGCTCAAATGAAGTCGAAACAGGCGATCCTCCAACTACACTGTACTCTATTCCAAAGCTTGTGTATTCACAAGGTATTTCCGGAGGTATGCCCATGCCTATGATTGGAGGCGCTGGCCATGAAAATATCTGCATGGGTATTCAAATCAGGTCCATGTTATGGATTCAGGTATAAATGACACGCCCCATCAAATACTTCCCTGTGTAACATTGGATCAAACATCCAATTTATGACCTCATCGTCAACAAATGAGTCAATAAATCCCTTTTCAAAGATCTGATACTTTCGTTCTCGCATGGGCTCTCAAACACATACAAACAAATCTAAAATACTCAGCACAACTACTGACAAAGATCATTCGTCTAACAATCCATTCAGCAATCACAGAGTGGATATTGAGAGCATAATCACAGAAAATTACTTCGATCAAAACACTATTTCAGCAAGCCTTACGCGTGAAGCAGGCCAGTCCAACACTCCATCTGTATATTATTTCGGTCCACAAATCAACAAGATTGTAATCCCAAAGATAGATCCTGGCGTATCCTGTATTTATTTTACTTATTCTGATGTGAATATACAAAGTGAAGATGATCCTGTGTTACACTACATTCCGTATACTTCAAGCACTTTACTCTCAGCAGTAATAGTCAAAGAGTACAAAGGTACTGACTTTGATAACAAAAGTTGCGATGGTTATCAAGAATCGGCAAGAATGACCACAAATAACACTGAATCTGACACCAAGTCAACGTTGAATTCTATTAAGTACATAAGAATGCAGTTCTGTGGTGTATGTCTTATATTCGGTTGTAGATGGCATGCAATCATAGATGGCATTTGCATAAAACCTGTGGGCTTTGAAAAGGATCCATACAATGCATACATGGCTGAAAAAGTGTGCCACAGTGATGTTTGTACAAAAATGAATGCTCATTATGCAAGGCGTGTGCCAGAGATGAGCTCTTTGAGTACATCTGAAAAAAACAGGTTGTTAATTGTTTACAACCAGTCTAAGGGTGATGCATGCATTACATCGTTGATTTTTTGCATTAAGCATGGAAAGTATGTGTGTTGCAGTCAAATAAACAGTACATATAATTCACAGGTACGTATATGGCCTTTAAAGCATATTTTTAAGAACAATGCACGCAATAACTATACAAAGATGGATAAAAAGGCATTCTTTACGCCATGCAGCCACGCAGGAAAGTGTTCCAAGAATAACGGATGTACGTGTTTGATCAATAAAACATACTGCGAAATGTCATGTTTATGCGTTGAATGCAGTAATTTTTTCACGGGATGTTCATGCACTGATGGATGTCGAGATGTATGTAAATGTTCAAATGGAGTGCGAGAGTGCACGCCTATATGCCAATGCACCGGATGTGACAATAAATCAATACAACTTGGCTTGAAAGCAAAGACTTATGTTTCTTCAAGCAAAGTTGCTGGATGCGGGTTGTTTGCAGCAGAATGCATTGAAGAGGGAAGTTTTGTTATTGAATACACAGGTGAAATAATAAGTGATGCTGAGGCTGAGCGACGAGGTGTGTTCTATGATATCAAAGGATGTTCTTATTTGTTTGACCTGTGCATCAAGAATAGAAAGTCTCAGTATGCGATTGATTCAAAATCAATAGGAAACAACTCCAGGTTCATCAACCACTCTGTAAAGCATGCAAATCTGCGTGCGGTAGCTATAAATGTCAATGGATCAAGAAGGATTGGATTCTATGCGATTAAAGACATAGGAATCCATCAGGAACTGTACTTTGATTATGGATACAGCAATGGCCAGAAGCTTAAACATGGAATAATTGATTGATACAGCATGTGCTTTGCATAGGTTAATTTGAATATATGTACCCTGACTCAATGCTAGGAATTGAAAGAATTAAAAAGATTAGCACTATGGATATAAAGGCTGTAGTGATGAATGATGATGTGTTTGTCACTGGAGGAAGAGATGGTAAGTTACGAATACGTCTAAACTCGTGTGAAACTGATGTTGAACCTATTGTTTTTGAGGGAGATCCTGGATGTGGATATATAAACTGTCTTGCTATTAGAGGTGAATGTTTATTTGCAGGATGCCAGAATGGAAGAATTGCAATTTACAGTATGAACTTTGATGCGTGTACAGATGGAAAAGGAAGTATAGAACCTATTGGATACATTGATGGACATAGCATGAATGTGTGTACTCTTGATATTTCTGATGAACTTTTGATGTCAGGCTCCTGGGATTGTACTATGGCGATTTGGGATGTGAGTCATTGCGAATATGCCAATCCTGAATGTTTAATGAGAATACAGCATCCTGCGACAGTATGGAGTGCAAAGTTTGTAAGGAAAAATATGTATATTACAGGATGCGCAGACAACCTCTTGAGGATTTATGAAGATGGTGTGTTGGTAAGTACACTTGGATATCATATGTCCTGTGTTAGAAGTTTAGCTGTTTTTGATAAATGTATTTTTTCAATTGATAATGAAGGAATAGTATTGAAGATATCGTTGGATGGTATTTTGCTAAAGCATCAGTCTTTGAATGAGTTCGGATATCACTTGAGTCTTTGTGAAGTTGATGGGAAGCAAATGGTTGCATGTTGTGGAGAGAATGGGAAGATGATGTTTTTTGACACAGATTTGAAGATGTTGCAGGATGTTCGTGTTCCTGCTATATCTTGCTGGACAATGTGCAGTAGCAGAAGTAAAGTATATGTTGGGTGTAATGATGGAAGGATCTATACATACTCTAAGAATGTATCAGATGATGTAATAAAGGAATTGGTAGAGATAGAACAGGGAATACGAGTAGTTGGTGAAGACAGAGAGTTTGTTTCGAACGGCCAGAAGTTCAAGACAGTTAGTGGACAAGTGTACCAGGAAGTTGATGGGGAATGGGTACTTATGGGAAGTATGCAAGGATCGAATGATTATGAAAATACGTTTCGGGTTGAACTTGACAACAAATATTACACATTATCGTTTAACAATGACGAGAATACTTATGAGGTAGCAGAAAGATTCTTGAGGAAGTACGGACTCAGAGACGAGTTTAAAGACGAGATTGTTGACTTTATCAAGAAGAATTTTGCACCAAAAGGAAAATTTCGTATTTATGACTCGATCAACAAAAAAGGAATCAAGACGATGCTAGACAGGATCACACAAGAAACAAGACATGAATATCCTTGCATTAATAAATGTATTGAGAATGTTTTTCGCAATGATAGTGAAGATCTTGAAAGTGAACTTAAACACTTGATGAATGAGGGATCTATGTTTATGGCTCTTGACTTAATCAGATACTTTGAGGCACATGGATGTGTATTTGATATGTCATTTTTGTTTATGCTTGATCCTAGAGATAGGAAGGAGGCAGTTACATTTATAAGACTTGTAGCCAATTTGTTTGCTCATCCTCCATTTAATTTGGAAATGCTGCATGGCAAAGTCTTGATGTTAAGAGACAGAAACCTTGTGGAAGAAAACGTGCTAGACGATTATTTTACAAATAGGAGCATTAAAAACAAGAAGTAGCATAATTTATTGTGAATAAATAATAATGTCAGAATTGATTAACTTTGTTGAGTGTTGAGAGTCTGAAGCAGTAAGCTTAAGCATTTGAACTGCATTTGTATAGAAAGAGGAGACTATGATTGTCAAGGGAGATAGGATGGATATGAGATAAAAACTTTGATAATGGGCCCTTTAGATGGACATTCTTAACAAGGTGCTCCGAGATCCTAGTGTGTGCCAAGTACAACCGGGAGAAGTAAGTATTGCAGGAAAGCCGGTGATATCTGGACAAACAGTTAAGTTTATAGGGACGGAGACCAAGGAATACACTCTTGAGCAAGTGTTGTTTTACTTGATGAACAGAACAGAGAAATACACAACATATATGAGTCTGTGTAGGGAGCGTGGAATTGGGAAGATATACTACACGGACCAGAAGATTATTATAGAGGAGATTGAGAACTTTAAAGAAACTACTGTCTCTGTTGAAGTAGATGGTCCCGAATTCAGGTATATTGGACAGCAGGACTATGGATACTTAGAAAGTGTTTGTAAGAAGGAGGGAATGAGAGGAGGATTTTACTATATGGTTGTGCCACAGTCAGTGTCATCTCCAGTCAATTTGTGTAACATCAGGGTGTTTCTAGATAATGGGCAATGTTTGGTGAACGTTGGTATTAGTGAGGCGAATAGAGTGGAGATTAAGTTTATGGGATATGATGTAGTGGTGGTGGATGATGTGAAGGGGTTTACTTCTGAGGATTGGAGGAGGGTTGTGTGTGTATTCCTTGATGGATCGAAGTGGCAGATAAACGAATGGAGTGTTAAAGATCTTGCAGAGATATTTGATACAATTCCTACGTTTTACCTGTCAAGGGGTAATCAACATGAAGGACAGTTTGTAAGGAGTTACAATGTTCGAAAGATTCAGGTTCGTGACGGGGCAATAAGTAAATCTGATCTTGATGTGATACAAGAGAAGGTAAGAGGATGTGTATTGAACAAATAACTTGATGGCAGATTAAACAATGTTTGTGATTTTGAAGGATTATTTGCTGAGAAGCAGAACCCATTGAAATGACGGATGCATTCCCGGTTTTTACTCTGAAAGTTAAAGGAGCTGTACTGGTAGTTGGAGGAGGCGGAGGAGAGCGGGGATTTGGCAAGGCAAATGGAATTACAGTCATGTCGAGTGCAACGCTTGAAAGGATATGCAACTATGAGACTGAGGATATCATCCTGGATATATCACTATATGACTATGAGTCAAAAGACCGAATCATTGAGATGGATGACGACATTACATGGAATGAATATGATGACGAAACAACAGGATGGTCATCAATCCATAACGATGATGAGTCTGAATCTCTGTCAATAAAAGATAAAGAAAGCACCTTCATAAAAGAAGATACTATGTCGATTAGGGATGAGTCGAGCGTCAAGTGCGAAGATAGGTCATTATCCCAGAGTAATACTGTTAATAGTTCAGAAATTGATAAAGACTTGGTTAATGCAGACAAAACAGCAAGCTTGTATTTCGCCTGTTCTGGAGAAAAGTTTTTCTATATGCTGAGATTTGATGGAGAGAAGATCCTTCTGATTAAGAAAGTAGGCATAAGAGTGTCTTCAAGTGTTTTTTCTAATGATCTGTATGTAATAAGCAACAAGAAGTTGTACGGATTCCATAATGTGATAGATAATCCTAGCATAATCAATAGCATTTTAGATCCTGAAAAGCCAAAAAAGGCAGAATCGACAATTGGTGATGATCTAGAGAAGAAATATGTATGCAAACCATACAAAAATGGAAATAAAATTGCATTTAAGCAGGACAATGGTAAGTTTTGCATAACAAATAATTTGGAAGGAATGTTCATTACGCCAGAAGCAATACACAAAGTTGTTTTTGAAGAGGACAAGCATACTTTTGTTTTTAACTCAAGGAAGTACATGTATGACAAAGAAATCGGCAAGATAGCGTATAGAGATGGAGAGATAGCATACTACCTGAAAGGGCGAGAGTCTGTATTGTATTTTCAAGGAAGTCACGAAAGGTCTTATAAGATTCCGAAAATCACGGCGTTTTCATCAGATAGAGGGTATATAACGGTTGGAACAGGAGACGGATGCGTATATCTGTTTGAAGGACCTGTATTTTATGGAATGAGAAGGGTATGTGGAATTCCCATCACAGGAGTAGGATTCAATAATGGATGTGTTTACTTTTCATCTCTAGATGGGTTTGTAGGTAAGAAAATAATTTCGAAGAAATGGAACCGGTATTTAATTTTATCTATCTTGATTGTGCTTATTCCAGTTCTTATAAGTATTTTTATTAAATAAAAACATTATATGCCAAAAGCCATAATAAATCTAATTTGAAATCATGAATGAATTTAATGATTTTATGTTATATTTTCAGCGCCATTGATCAAATACAACCCTTTTGTCTTCAACAGTCTTGGGAATTTCATTCTTAAATATCTCAAACACCTCCCTTTGCATATCCATTCTTCCACACACATATATGATGCATTCACTATCTACATATTCCTTGATATCATTCATGTTTGCCTTAAGATAATCAGTAACATATATGCCTCTGCTTGACATAACTTTACTTATCTTTACCTTGTTTTCGCAAACAACTTCTTCATTGTTCGCCATTTCTTTATATATGTCATCTTCCTCATCTCTAAATCCATACACAATCCAGATCGATTGATGCGCCTTAAAGTTCTTGGCAAAGGATATAAACGGCGCTACTCCAGTTCCCGTGCATATCGCCATTATCTTCTTTGTTTCAGATGACAGCCTAAATAACAAATTTCTTCTTAAATTCACTTCTACCTCTCCAACTCCATTCAGGTTAATCAAATAATCAGATACATGACCATACCTCATAAATGAATCAAATTGCTTGCTGGTTATTCCAACCAGAATTTCAGAATCACTGCCATTCTTGTTTATTAATGAAAAATATCTTGGCTTCACGAGCCCACATTCTCCTATTAGTTCACCTAGCTCAGGTTTGATTCCAAAAGTTTTCAAAAAGTCAATTACATTGTTCCATTGACTACTCATTCGCAAATAATCATTTGCACCTTGATTCGAGCATAAATACTCAACATACTTCTTATTTTCCTCTGTGTCACATAACGCACTAAGCCGAAGCATGAACGATCTCTTGGGATGTCCTGAGAAATCAAAGTGATGTTTGAAAAACTCTCGTACACTCCCCACATAGTTAAATGCTTCGCTCCCTTCTCTTACAATCTTACACACAAAATCATCTATTTCAAGCATCTTCATTATTTCATTGACCAATTCATCACTATTTGGGCAAATCATCCCAATAGAGTCTCCAGAAACATAATCAAATCGCTTTTCAAGCTTCACATTATACACATCTCTCCATTTAGATCCAAGCTTGCTAACATGCATGATATGAGTCTTATGATACTCATCCACACCCAAAGTCGTAGAGAACAACTTCCTTTCATAACATTCAGTATTCACTCGCTCAATCTGAACCTCATTGAATTTCATATTTCCATTTATTGTATAGTTTGCATTATATCTAAACTTTACGGCATTATATCCTAAACTCATTACACCAAGGGGTTGTTTATTACTTTATTTGCCTAAGACTTCTTAGTATCTACGTATAGCCACTTACATTCATCTCCATATCGATCTATTTGGCTTCTTCAAACTCTTTACATTAACTTTCTTTACATCATCAGGCATAGTAACAATAACACTATTATTCTCACCAAACTCAAAGTTGTCCGCTACTATCAAATCGTTACACTTTGCAAGCTGATAAGAGTATGGTTTTCCGTTCAGCACATCTTCTAGATTCCATTTTATCACATAGCTTCCTGTACTTGTGATTATACTGCTCTCTGACTCATCTGTGCTGAACTTCGCCGGTGTAAAGTCAATCTCCTCATTCATATATGCCAAATGCTCAGGCTTCAGCTGTAGCCTCTTTGGCACTGGCTTATCTTTCCCAACAGGTGTCTTATAGTCACCAGGCACACTGCTCAGCATTAGATAGTTCTTGCAAGTACAAATAATATACTTTCCATTGCTCGTAACGTCTACATGCTTAATCTCATCTCCAAACCCAGGAAGAAGTGACTTCGCTCTCTTGTCAATCTTGTCATATAGTCTCAGATCTCCCTTTCTAGATGCAACCACCACGTGTCCTTTGCCAGTTGCCATTCCACAATTAAACTCATTCTTCGTTTTGTACTCCTTAGACTCAACCACCTTTTCTTTTGTTCTCGGGTCAATCCTAAACACAGAGTAATCAGACACTCCAATAAGCGTCCCTGTATCCACAAGCTTTTCAGAATCAAAGTAATCATTCACCTCCCTATTCATCTCCCATGTCTCAACAACTTCTCCCCTTTCCACATCTAGCATATGCAGCCTATCTCTTTCGTTCTTGTCTAGATATATCAGCTCCTTGCACTTTCCATGCGTAATCATCTTCTCTATCTCATTATCAAGCACATTCTTAATGTTCGCCTTAAACTCCAATCCCTCTTCTGTGTTTCTAAACACTCCTACAGACTTTCCTCTTGTAATAAACGCCATCTCATCTCCTATGACAAGATGTTTGTTCTTCTCATCTGCTTCTCCAAAATGATTCTCAAGCTCGTCATCATCGCAACTCTCATAGTCTTCTTTATCATCTGTGTTTTCAGACTCATCATGTATATAGTTCTCCATCTCCATTCGCTCAAAGTACTTCTCTGCATCCGCATCTCCTTTTTCATCATCATTTACGTTCTTGTACAAACATCCAACATATTTGCTGAGAAACTCTAAAAAGTCTACATTATGCATAAACCTTAGAGAAAAGGTATGGAATGCTCCATCCTTAAGCACAGACCATACAAACGTCATGTTGACCTGATCCATGTAGTACTGCGTTTCTGTCTTGATCTCTTCAAAATGTATCACTTCCTTTCCTGTCTCTATTCTTATCACAAACACCTTATCCTTGACTATCCATACTTTCACTTTATCAGCTACTTCTTCAAACAGCCCCGTACTTATGTTATATCGAGAGTATTTTGCTGTCTTCTTGTAAGCCTCTTCAACTTCTTTCGTAAAGGGCTTTATCTCTCTTTCAAAGCTACAAAAGTCTCCAGATCCTATAAACACATACTTCTTATGGCCATGGATAAAAGATAGAGTCCCTTCTCTATACTCCAGTGATACAATCTCATCAATCTTGAACTTCTTAGATATCCCTTTCCTCTCAAAACACACTTCATCCTTAATCTTGAGCATTAAACATTTGTGAATCAAAACCTCACCCTGATCATAAATGTCCCCAAACATCTCCTCTTTCCTATTCACACTCGAAAACATCCTCTTTATCTTATCAATAACCATGGGCTAATACTTGTATTTTTACTTACAACTTATTCATAAATGTGTTCATCAAATACATTTAAACATACTTAAACACTTTCATCAACTTTCATTTATTCCATTAACTCTCTTACTTCCACCATACTGTCTTACCCATCCTCACTTCCCATCTCCAACATTATCTTACTTCCATTCTCACATTATAATATCTCACATCTCGTCTCATATTATAGCATATTATCTCATCTCACATTATCTTATAGTGCCTTGTTCAAATCTTGTACCTTCACCTTACCTTCATCAACACTCACCCAACTACTCCTACCTACTCACCCAACTACTCCTCATCAACACTCACCTCGCTAGCACAAACATCATCATCTCTATCGCCAGTACCATCCCAAACAAATAGTACACTCGTCCCTTCCGCTCTCGTCCCACAAGCCCCATCCCGCTCTTCACACTCCTCGATAAAAACACAAAAAAACTCACACTCACATACATCCCAACTATCCACCGCACATATCCAAAACTCATCCACCACACAAGCACCACCACATACTTATATCCACTATACGATACCACCTCAGCCACTCCAAGTCCAACCTCAAAAAAATACCCTGCTACTTTAATCGCCGCCACAAACACCGCCTCAATCACCACAAGCCTGCTCACCACAAGTCCAAGACGCTCTGCACTAAACGTCCCATTCATCCCCATTCGCAACGCCCTTCCAATAACATACGACACAAACCCCATCACAGGCACATACAGCTCTGCACGTCGCACCTCCTCTCCTGTATCGCTGCTCCACTCGCCATTCCTGAACGGAAAAAACATCAGTGCAAGCTTGCGTCCAATCAATCCATTGTCCACCGCAAAGTACTTGCGTAGCAATGCAAATGACACCCCGTCAATCTGCTTCACATACGACGATCCCCTTCTAATTGCTTCTCTGCCTATTTCTATTTCCATGGGGTCTGCCAACAACAACATCATCATCCCAACCTTCTTCTACACACTGTAACATCCTTCATTACCATACTTCATTCGTTCTTAAACATATTCATATTCTACTTGCATCAATTTCTCTTTTTAAATTTCGATGTATCTCGGCTGGTTTCTTTGACTGCATTCCTTGTCAGATCAAAACTTACTCTCTTTCCATCTTTACTGCCCTTTTTCACATCTTTTTTCCCAAATCTAAAAACATCCTCACAATCATCCTTCAAGCACTTCCGTTTCGGTTTGTTTTGCACACTTTCATTCTCATTCTCAACCTCGTCCTTGCTCTTTTTCTTTCCATTAATCTTATCAAAAACCCTCTGAACTACATCAACCGTCTCCTCAATCTTCACATCATCCTTAGAATACAAAGATTGTATCTTCTTATCAATCAACTCCTTCAGTTCCTTGCCATACATAGACGTCCTCTCCTTGTTAAAACAATCTATCTTTGCAGCTATCGAGCACTTTGTCGCAATATACCTGCTCATCCTTCCCTTGTCCTTTTCTTTCATCCTCGACAGGCATCCTGCTCCATATATAAGGCCATACTTCGGTGTTCTTGATTTCATCTTCAATGATCGAAACAGTGACTTCTCAGCCCCAAAAAGCTGCAATGTAGATGCTGGTGCCTTTCCAAGATTAAATAACCCTCCAGCCTGACATATCATCCGTGCACTCAGGCAGTTTCCAAGAATCGCCGCAAGATTCGGCGCAACCACACTCATCTTTCTCCCAAGATACTCATCCAACTCCCTTCTTATATCAATCTTCTCTTCAACTACCTCAATCAATTTCCTCATATTTTCCAAATCATCAGGCAATATATTCATCCCAATACTTGTTTCCTTCATCTTTGCAATCTCCTCAATCTTCTGATTATATATCTCTTCGCTCTTCAATTCACCCTTCTCCTTCATTATCATCCACTTGACTGCTTTCACATACTCTCCATTCTCCTTCAATTTCCTCCCAAGCTCAGGAAACACCCATCCATACATCTCTCGAATCCTCATCGAATACGAATTTATGTCCTTGTCAACCTGCTCAAGCAGCATCACGGTATGCATAACAATACAATCTTCTCTCTTCACATTGTACTCAACCTTCTCCCTTGAATATCCATGCGAAAGCCCAAGCTCCATCTGCCTTCCATCATATCCATCCAATCTCATCAGCTTCGGATACATCATCCTGACTCCTCGCATAATGTTCTCGCTGCTTTTATGCTTAATTCCAATCGCATAAAGACATTTCTTCAGTGATACATCACAATGAACCACTTTCACATTGTTCAGCTCAAGAAAATTCTTCAGCTTCGTGTGTATCTCTCCCTTCGAAAGACTCTTCATGTGTTCAAGCGCATCTCCTACTCCATCAAAACTCATGCCAGACTTATATCTTATCACTTGGTTAAGCTTCATATAATCCTCATACGACGACTTAGACATATCTTCATATGCCGTTAGCTCAAACAACCCATATCCTCCTGCATACTCAAAAAGTAAATGCTCCATTGGGGTTCATCCACTTCCGTTTCTAATCCAAATTCTTGCAAAAACACACTTTCAATTTCCAGTATTTTAATCAAGTCAATCTACAGATCATCCGCATCATTCAAAAATCATATCGGATGCTCTTTCAAGCCTATCCATAATCGCACTGCCTTCCCCACTCAATGTCACTCCTGCAACTAAAATAACCTCGCTAACCTTGTCCAGACTTCTTATCCCTTCAAACAACCTTCTACTTATGACTCTCTTCTCACATCCCATGTCAAAAATATTAACTTTGGATTTGTCATCAATCTTTCCAATACACACATTCGAATGCAATGCTATTCCCCATTTCTTAACTTTAAGGTTAGACAATATGTATTCTTGCATCCTTTCTCCAATTTCATTCTCTGGTCCTTTAAATAAAATCAATCGTGCAGTTGGCGAGTAATGCTTATACTTCTGTCCTGGTGAATACACTTTTCCATTCTCTAGCATTTTGTTACTGACAACAACATCGCAGCAGGCTACCTCAGTAAGTTCTTCCAATGAAATCCCTCCGGGTCTCAAAACATGCAACTTACCTTCCATCATTGATACAACTGTAGACTCCAATCCTACAGAGCATGGCCCTCCATCAATTACTAGTCCAATTCTTTCTCCAAAGTCCTCTATGACATGATCTGCAGATGTAGGACTTGGTCTTCCACTTATGTTTGCTGATGGTGCAGCAATAGGTGCTCCAAGTCTTTCAATAATGTTTAGAAAGCATTTGTTACCAGGCATTCTGACAGCAACTGTATCAAGCCCACCCCTTACTCGGAGGCTGATATCGCATTTTGTCTTGAATAACAAAGTAAGAGGGCCTGGCCAGAATCTATCTATTAGTCTTTGATATTCCTTGGGAATCGGCTCAGAAATAATGCTTTTCAACATATCAATCGAGCAAACATGTACAATCAATGGATTGTCGCCTGGTCTTCCCTTTAATTCAAATATCCTCTCAACTGCACTTTCGCATCTTATGTCTGCTGCCAATCCATACACAGTTTCTGTTGGAACAGCCACAACGTCTTTGAAACATTCAATAACAGTTTCCATGTCAATATCTTCTGCTTTAACTCGCCTCATTGTCAGGGCGTAAATCCGATGAAATCGTCATCACGCTCTTCACTTGACCCTTGCATGGTAAATGCAACAAAGGGATATTTTCTTAGGACAGAACCAAGCGTTAAAGAAGTCGTGCTGAAACTAGGCGAATCAGAAAACTTCGTTATTGAGGATATAAACGAAACATCTGTGTTTATAACGCCAGAAGCAGCGTCAGATATAAAAGAAAGAGTTGAGCTTATAATGAATAGTGCAAAGAACCCAACAAAGCAGTAAATACATGCAACAGAGAAATAAATACTGTTTGTATTATGCGTTTAGATAAAAACGTCATGCATGAAGCATATTTAGAATGAAGGTGTGTTACCCCACACACATATGGGCGTAAGGTCGCTGTGGAAAATCATCCAGCGTTCTGGAGAGAAAGTTGTGCCTTCAAATATGAGGCTTGCTGTGGACACAAGCATCTGGCTTGGTGCATATTGGCATCTCAGGAATGAGGATGTGATTTATTTTTTTTCGATGCGAGTGGTGAAGTTGCTGTATCATGGAATACAGCCTGTGTTTGTTTTTGATGGTAATGCACCAGAAGTCAAGCGGCAAGCACTCAGAGAAAGACAGGGTACAATTGATGATTCTGTTAAATACCTTGAGATGAAGCTTATAGATAAAGAAGGCCAAGAGCTAGCGTTTGATCCAAATAACATTTTTGATGAAAAATATATGGAGAAATGGGGAGATGCGTTTGATGATATGCCTGATGATGTGTCAGAAGAGTTGAATTGTAAAAATGAAGCAATGACATTCAGTAATACTTCTGATGAATATGATCAAATACCTGGCAGATATGATGATATAAATGATAAGATGACAAGTAGTGACAGTGAGTCAGAGATAGATTTTGGATTTGTTGAGTCGAAGGAGATTTCCAGAATGCAGAAGTTGAGGAGGCTGGTTGATCTTCGAGTTAACAGGCGGAAGATACGAACAAAAAAAGATTATGGAAGCATGGAAGTGTTTTCTGCACAACAGATCAAGAATCTGAAAAAGAGAAACTTTATAAGTCAAAGTATAAGGAATATGGAGGTAAACCAAGCCAAGATTGTTCAAAGTGACTGTAAGGTTGTTTATGGATTGACTAAGAAAGTACGATATGGCACCATTGACAATAAAGAAGAGAAAGCCAGTGCGGAAGAAATCAAGTATAACCAATTATGCAGCATTGATGCGCATGAAGTAGACGAATGGATTGACTCTGATACAGAAATGCATAAGGATCACGAAGAGAAGCATCACGATGCTGGACATATCGAATCTGGATTGATTATTAATGAGCTGACGAGCAGACATGGATATTTTGATAATGTATCATTTGAAGAAAGCATTCAGAAAGTAGATGGCTTGTTAAGCATACAAAAGGATAAAGTAAATGAGATGATAGTCAAATGCAAAGGCGAAAGAAGCATGGGAGGATTTTTTGCAGATTCTGAATTTGGAGATCACGAGAAATTGCAGGACTTCAGAAAGGTTTTGAAGCCAATAGGATGCTCTGATCGAATAATTCATCTGCATAAAATGAACAGGGTAATTGAACAGGTCAAAAAGGTACTTTTGGAGTTCAACATTGCGTATGTTGACTCTCCAATGGAGTCTGATTCGCAGTGTGGATTCATGTCATTGAGCAACATGGTTGATGGGGTGATAACTGAGGACAACGATGTTCTCCTTTATGGCGGGGTTGTTTTCAGGCACTTCTTCAGGAAAAACAGAGATATTGAGCGATACAGTTTGGATCGAATTGAACAAAAAGTTGGCCTTAATAGAAAGGAGTTAGTGATGCTATCTTATCTACTTGGAAGTGATTATACGCCTGGAATAAAGGGATTTGGGCCTGTGAAGGCATTGGAATGTGTAAGGAATGATGGTGTTGATGAAGAGAAGATAGCGATGCTACTTGGAATGTATTTGAATCCGATAGCAGCCAGCTCTGTAGAGATCACCAGGCCTAAGGTTGATTTGAAGCGCCTTGAGAAATTTTATGAGCAGAATGGGGTTACAAGAGAACGAATAGATGAGATTTTGTTCTTTCTCCGTAATAAAAGATGGGTTTATGATTAACATATGAGTTAGATTAGAATATGTAAAATGGATGGAGCAAAGAGCCATATGACAAGGGTAATAAAGAAGAGACAATTAGCTGTTATTATTTTTGTGGTGAACATGATACTAATTTTGTGTATGTTTGAAATGAAAGAAAGAGAAGAGGAAATAACGGCACATGTTGGTGAGCTGGATTGGAAGGATTATAAAGACTTGATAGTGAGTGGAATAGAGAAGTTGAATTCTGTTGGGTTTCTTCAAAAAATAGAGGCGCGAGAAATCATCAAAATGCAAGATGGAGTTGATGAGAAGTGTGTTGAAAGGATTATGAAGCAAGTGATGGTTGAGATACGAGCGATTGTATATTCAAGCGAGATTTGTGGTGATGATACGTACAGAGATAACAAGCCTGTCATGAATGGTACGAGTTATGAATACCAAAGGGGATATATTGAGGCTCTTGCATGTAAGTTTATGGAGAGGTTTGATAGTGGAGATATTGAATATCCAAAGGAAATTTCAATTGCAAAGAAGTATGTGCAGGATTTGAAAAAGTTTGTGAATGAGGAAATGCCTAAAAAAGGCTGCAAACAAAAAGTTACGATGCCCAGCAAGATGTTCCCGATAACTGAGATATCATTATATGATTACATCCTACTGGTTCTGTTGGATATACGAAGAGAGATATTAAATGATTACAAAGAGATAAGCATGTATTTGAAAGAGCTAGACCTAGAGGACAGTGTTGAGTATAACCTGAATATGTTCAGGGTCATGATGATGGCATTTAGATTTCAATACTTCATAGATGAAAAAATGCATTACAAGTGTCAAACATGTATGCATAGGAATAGACGACTAGTGATTGATTATTTGTTGGAGTTGCCATGCAATCATATTATGTGCATCCGCTGCCTTAAAGAGGAGTGCATCTATTATGGCCAGAAATCATGTATGTTTTGTGATTGCATGATATCTGAGTTTGAATATGATAATGCAATGAAAAGGGAGGATATGGAAGATGACTAATGAGATATTTAATGCAATGAAAAGATGAATTGAAGCATAGCAAACAAATTTTATGCGATGCCCATACAAAGCATGGTTGAAATTAACAGGAAACACAAATTGAGCGATAAAAGGGCACAGGATAAGGAAATGAGGGATCGATCTATCTGGACAGAGGAGAAATCCAAGGTAAACACCCGGGTTTGTAAGGGGATTGAAAACCTTAGAATTGCGGATCCGAGACACATGGGATCAAATATTGAACAAACAAAAGATTTGAAGAATAGCAACAGTGTGTATGAGGAGGATAATACATTGGATACTAAGAAAAGTGCAATTGAACCGCTATCTAGAGACGTAAGCGAAACCCAGAACATGACTTGGGAAATGTTTGGGCTAAAACCTGAGGTTGTAAAGAAGATTGATGTGATGGGATATGCTTTTCCATCGCCAGTTCAGGTTAAGTCGATTCCACATGCACTATATGGAAGATGCTTATTAGTTAGGTCGAAGAATGGAACTGGAAAAACAGCATCTTATGTGATTCCTATCCTGAACAATGTGGATGTATTGGATAAGGATGTGCAGGCCATAGTTGTTGTTCCGATCAGAGAGCTTGCGCTCCAAGTTGCAAGGAACTTTAGGAAGATGTGTGAAGGATTGGGCATATTATCAGTGCCTGTTGTTGGAGGAATGAGTATGCAAGACGACATAATACGAATGTTGAATGGAGCACATGTGATGATTGGAACGCCAGGAAGGATAGTCGATTTGATTGAGAAAAAGGTTGGAACACTGTCCAAGAAAGTGATGCTTGTGTTTGATGAAGCAGACAAACTGTTGGACATCTCATTTGCAAAGATAATTGCACGTCTTTTGGAGCTAATGCCTCAGAATAGACAAATAATGTTGTATTCGGCTACATTTCCGTACTTCATAGCAGGGTTTATGAAAAAATACATGCACAGTCCTTTATGCATTAATTTGATGACAGAGCTTGTGCCGATTGGGATCAAGCAATTCTATGTGCATGTTAAGCTGATGGATAAGCTTGTGTGTTTGAACTCATTGCTTACGAAGACATCAGGTATTAATCAGTGCGTGGTATTCTGCAACGGTATAAAAACAGTGGAGCTTCTTGCAATGAAGATAACAGAAATGGGAATACCATCGTACTTTATGCATTCTAAGATGACACAGGAGCATAGGAATGCAGTATTCCACAACTTTCTAAAGGAGAAGTGTAAGATTCTTGTTGCAACTGATCTTATCACCAGAGGTGTAGATGCACCAAGCACCAATTATGTGATTAACTTTGATCTTCCAAAGACATCGGAGTCGTATTTGCATAGGATTGGAAGAGCAGGTAGATTTGGCAGAGCAGGTGTAGCAATAAGCCTTGTTTCGGAGTTTGACAAAGAAGTGCTTGCTGAGATAGAAGCTAATGTGGGGAATACAATATCACCGCTTTCTGACAGTGGGCTTACTAGATTGTAGAAGCTTGCATGTAGAGTTTGTAATAAATATAATAGTGCTTAGTAGTATTTGAATATAAGCTGTTTTATTATGCAATAAACATATTTTGATTCAAATGAAGGCTTGATTGATTTTGAATTGTCACCAACTTGATATATTATTCCTACCAGTTTGTGGCTTCTTTGAATCCCATTACTTTTCCTCATCAATAGCATCAGCAGGTATTGTGTAGTATGGAATCTTTCCTCTAACCCAGTCATGAAGAACCATCTTAGAGACTGCATCAATGTTGGGTTCTCCTCCTTTCTGTAGCTTTCCAAATCTTATTGCCAGCTTCTCAAGTAAATCTGTAGAGTTATTGAACACAATCCCATATGTTTTTGACATCGACTCCTTTGCCTTGGAAATCACTTCATCAATGTACATTTCAGGTTCTTCGATGTTCTCAATTCTAATCGCTCCTCGGAGTATGGCTTGAGTATAATCTGCAATTGGAACTATCCCTGGGCAATCTATTAAGTATATTCCTCTTGTAAGCGTTATATACTGCCATACTTTTGTCTCTCCAGGAACAGGCGCAACCTTACATACTGCCTTGTTTCTTAATGTGTTGATTATGCTGCTCTTGCCGATGTTTGGATACCCAACAAATCCAACGCTCATGTGTTTTTTCTTGTATAATTTGCTTAGCTGCCTCAGAAGATTAACCAGATTTGCCTTTCCATAGTTATTTGTTATTGAGCTCGAATGGTATGCTATAGTGGGATGTGATTTAGAGAAGTATTTCAACCACTTAGCAGTCACTCCAGTAGGCACAAGATCAACCTTGTTTAAAACATACATCAAGTGCTTGTGAGGCGCTTCTTCTTTAATATATGTAGATATCTTGTCGCAAAGTGTTCCCAAAGGATCTCTTGCATCAAGAACATGAATAATCACATCGCTGCTGTCAAGAACTTTATATAATTCAAGCCATATCCTATGACTCTGTCCCTTCACAAACTCTTTCTTCAACTCAATACTCTCCTTCTTCTCCTCAGTCAATTGCTGAGAAAGTTCCTTCAAGCTACTGTAACCAAGTGTCGGCTTCTTCCTTATGGACTTCTTTCCGAATACACACTCAAAATCGTTAACTCGCTTTCTGTTCTTGCAGCCCTCCTCAAGAAGCGAGTATGGTACCTTTCCTGCACTAAGAAGCACATTGTACGGTGTTTGCACCTTCAACTCAGATCTGTATGCATCAAGCTCTGTAGAAGAGACTATTTTTGTTCCAGTAAACCATTTCCTGCTTGGCTCTATTCTTCCCGCTTCTGCCTTTGATTTCTGAAACGGTGCGTCTTTTACTATCTGACCTCTTGAGTTCTTTTTTGGCTTTCCTGATCTTAACATCTCAAGATATTTCTGGTTCTTCTTGTTGTAATAATTCTCCTTCATGCTGGGCAAAAAAATCATAGCTTAACAGCAAAACACATTGTATAGTTATTTTATGCTAGTCGTTCATGCACCAACATTATTAGTGAATATATCATGAATCATCAGCATTTATGTATCAACATTATCAGTAAATCCATTCATACATCAACACTTCTAGCAAATATATTCATGAATCTCCAAGCACACACATCACCATTCATACATCTGCAAACATCCGCCTCAGCTTTGTATTAATGCTCAAGTACTTCACTTGATCGTCCGTACTTACAAATATCTTCTCACTATTCTCAGAAAACGTTGCTCCTGTTACTTGCTTGTCTGGAAATATCTTGATCCGTTGGATCCGCCGCATATCTCTTGTATCACATATTGTAACATATGAAAACTGCTCAGTAAAAAAAAGAAGGTCAAGCGAGCCTTTCATTGAAAATTTCACATTCCTTACTGCACCTCTATGATCATCTCTTTGCTTGCTTTCAAATCTATGAAGAACACCACTGCCCCGTATATCCCATACACACACATATCCATCTTGTGTTCCAACAGCAAATGCAGATGACGAACTATTCCATGCAACACTGAATCCCCCGTCGTTTACAGTCTTCAGCTTCATTATTAATCTGCATCCCTCGCTTTCTAACGAATACATAAACACATCGTTCGAATCACCAACAACAGCTAGAAATTTGTTGTCAGGACTAACTGCACAACTGTTTACTTGTGCAACATGAACTATCCTTTGCTCGCTCTTGAGGTCAATCGTCAGGATCCTCAGTATTCTGTCATTGTTGCAAACAAAAACCTTGTCGCCATGAATGCATATGTTGTTATTTATTGATGTGCTTATTGCTCGCGAAATTAATTCATCAGTGGCAAGGTTCTTTATGCTCAGCTGTCCTTTTGCTCCACCAACTGCTAATATATCATTCTTCATGCAAATAGAAGTGGGCGAGAAATCCATGTTTGCCAGTGTATTGGTTATTCCTGTACAAACTTCATAAGACATAACGTTGGACTCTTTCGCGAAAACTAAGGACATCCCATTGATTTTCAGCATATCCTTGAGTTGCCAATGCTGTGAAACAACGCCAAATCCATATGCCTTCTGATCACAGCCTGCAAAACTCGAAATCTCCAAAATATCCTGAGACATATTGTTTATTACTTTTCTTCTTAACTTACTTCAAATCTCAAACAAGCACGGCTTTCCAATGAGCCTCTGTAGAATACAGGCGTTTATGAAATTCATAGATAAATTCAGCAACTCAATCTGATTACAAGATGCATACATCAGTACACATACTTTTCTCAATGCATAAATATACATTACAGCTTCATTTTAATATTTAATACTTCTCGCTGCTTGTAGTCATAGCTATATGTGACTTAATAGCTCTTCAATTTGAAGCTGTTGAACTTCATCCAAGAAATTATTTTCAGATGCAAATCTCTTTAGCTTTTCTTTTACAAACTGAAGGTCAACTGTGTTCTCTTCAATGACTTCCAAATAAATACAATGGTCCATGTGGGGTATGGTGTTTGCTATTTGTGAGGTTCTTTACAACATTCTTGCTTGTATTTGAGCATTCCATTTATGTCCCTGATGGTTATCGACCGATGCTCAAAAGATGTGTTTGATGTGGCGTTAGATCTTAATCGACTGGGACTTGCAAGCATTGATTGTATATCGTTGCTGTGCGTTGATTACGGTCAGGCGATCTCTTTTGTATCAAGCGATGGAAGTATAGTTAAGTCTGGGCATGTGTGGCTTTATGAAGAGCATAATGTATTTTTAAAGCTAAAGCTATGTCTTGTTCAAATGTGCCTTAAATCCGATGCAGAAGAAGCTATACGTTATGTATTGTCAATTGATGTGGGTTCTGATAGAGACAACCTGCTTGGGATGTTTTCAATTATACACAGGCTGGTTACCAAGCATGGGATTTGCAACAGAGACATTATTTGTCGATGCAGATGCTATTTTTCACTAAACTACCTGAAATCCATAATAATAAAGATACTTACAGAATGCTCCAAAAGTAGACTGGAATATATTATTGAGGAGTTTGGTAAAGAAAAGACATTAGATATGTGCATTATTGATCCAGCAAGTCTTAGCACAAACAGTGATGAGTCGTGGGCAATGGTGAAAAGACTGTTTTCGTGCATAGATGATGAGTCGTTTAAGAAAGCAAAGAAGATACTACGAGAGATGGACACAACATTTTTTTCATGTTTTCCAGAAGAGTTTAGTGAGACTGGATATAGGCATTTGAGGGAATTATTTGCAGGAGTAGATGAAGCAAGAGCCAGCAAGATTCTGGCGAAGATATCATGCTTATCACCTGTTGTATTATTTCTACCTATGCAAGTAAATAATGTGGAAAGATTCTTTGTGTATAAGAACTTGGAGGTTAGAATTGAGTCACTCAGGCATATTTGCACTGTTAAGTCAATGAGAACATTTTTGGAAGCCAATCAATTCATTGAGAATAGAAATGCAATAAAGCAGGCATCAAGATATTTTGAAATGTTTGTGATGCGCGAATGCAGAGAGACAGAAGACATGCAATTGTTGTATTCTGATGTAATAATGCCAATGATTGTATCTTGCAATTCATCAAGACGACTTTTTGGGATGCACCTCACTGATATATTAGTAAAGAAAAAATATGTGAGATTACAGAATCATAGCAACTTACTTTTTGATCAAGATTATGAAATAAGAATGATTGCTAGGAAGCACTACAAATGCATGCTGATTAATAGCCAAGAAATGATAAGAGCGATAAAGAGCTATCAATACCACGATCTGTATGGCTGCGTGGATTATATCAAGTGTATGGAAGATACGAATGCCTGTGATAGAATAATGGATGAGATGAGGGCGGTATTTGATGGATATATGATCGATTTTATAAGTAACAGCAAGCCTATGCTAGAATATCCCATACATGGACTGATCAATCTGCTTTCGTATTCAACAAAGCATGATATCATGAAAAATATTGACTTGGTTTATGAGCGCTGTTTTGAGAAGCTTAGCAATGCTGTTGATGAAAATGAATCTGAAGATCTGGTGGCATATTGGAGAAATATGAAGGAATGTTGTCACTACTACTGTTCTGTGGCATTGAGAAGTGACAAGAAGCATTCCATGCAGAGAATAATAGGCACTTTACTGAACATCAATCATTTGGGTATACTTTTA
This sequence comes from Ordospora colligata OC4, assembly GCF_000803265.1. Classification (NCBI taxonomy): domain Eukaryota; kingdom Fungi; phylum Microsporidia; family Ordosporidae; genus Ordospora; species Ordospora colligata. Next base: position 4,622 of record NW_014575397.1, on the reverse strand, counting down.
CTTGCAGCAGATCATCTGAATGCCATCTTTGAAGCAATCCAACTTGAAAGATGCGAAATTCTGGAGATTGTTGAAGCAGTGGTTGACAGGATCAGAGAATGCAAGGTTGTTTTTAGGAAGAGCGGAGGGATAGCATTGGTGATCGAATCCATTGCAAAGCACTATCCTGAGGTTGCTGAGTGTGTCTTTAGAACGGTATTTGAACAGATGGAGTCAAGAGATGAGAATATAAAGGTGCACTGTTTGAATGTGATTAGCAGAGCAATTGGAAGCTCATACAACATCCTTCAATCAGTGTATGGCGTAAATGAGCTTTTTAAGCTTGCTTTGAATTGCATTTGCTCTGAAACATGGCGCATAAGAAGTATGGGAATGGAAGCATTTGCAAGTCTGGTGAAGAAGGTGTTTGGAAAGTCTGGACATGTTGATGATTGTTTCCTAACACATTCAGGACTCAGAATGCTATTATATGGATACATTTGCCAACAGGATGCAAAGAACGTGCTACTTGTTGCCATTTTCCACATTTATGCAAGAATCAAGGTTTTGAATGCAGATGAGATTGACTCAATCAAAAGGTTCCATAGTAAGGGTGGACTACTTGGATTACAATCAAGAGTCATTACAGAGGGAATAGAATGCAAAATACCAAAAATAACGAAGTACAGAATGAAGTTCCCTGAATGTTTGCCTTATGAAGACATCATATCTCGCACGCTGATTCTACTAGACTCTGAGAATGAAGAAGAGTACGAAATGGCTGTTTTATATGCAAGAGACTGGTTTAAATTACCAATGTGTTCGAGTGAATATCTCAAACATTGTATTGCAAACGAAGCCATTTCAACGGGATATGTTGAAAGCACTACAGAGAAACTCAGAAAGTATAGCACCAATGTTGTAATATCATCCAGCCGCTTCTTCACTGATTCGGCATCAAATGAGAAATTTGACCTGAATCATTCTTTATCACTATTAAGGAAACCAAGCCTTGAGTTATGATTGATTAGTATCATAATATATCAACTAAACACATGAGATATGAATGCAACGAAGTATCAAATCACTATATAAGGAATAAAGTAACATAACAATATCAAGATATTTTACTTTTTTATTTGTACCAATTTGAATCATGGTTGACATCTTGAGGTTTTTCTTGGATATAGAGTTGACTCATCAACGTTTTCATACTTCATAATACCCATCATGAATCTTTCAAATCCAAGCCCATATCCTCCATGCATGCAAGGACCGAATCTTGCCATATCAAGGTACCAATAATATGGGTCAACTGAAATACCTTCCCTGTTGAATCCTTTCACAAGATCTTCATATAAATCCTTCCTCATAGATCCTCCGAGAATCTCACCGACACCTGGGAATAAAAGATCTGCGCTTAAGGTTAGCTTAGCGTTGCTTTCTTCAGTTCTCATATAAAATGATTTGTGCTCAACAAGGAAGTGTGTTAGGAACACTGGGCATCCTTCTCCAACAAGGTCAACCAAATACCTTTCTGCAGCATCTGGAATATCGTCTCCATTCTCAAAGGCGCTTCCGTCTTCCTTCTTGTATCCATTAGCATTTAACAGTTCTATTGCTTCAGAATATCTGATACGTTTGAACTTCTGTGTAGGAACCTTATGGAACTCGAAATTTGGGAACACACTCAAGATATCATCTTTCATCTCATCATAGAATCTTCGCATAGAGTACGAAACCAGTTTCTCAATAGATTCAATCAGGTCATCAAAGCATATGTCTGCTAATTCAGCCTCAACATGCGTATATTCACTCAAATGTCTTCTTGTTCTGCTTTTCTCAGCTCTGTACGAAGGCATAATGCAATAAACTCGATGTGCAACAGGAACTGCTGTTTCCAGGTACAACTGTGATGACTGTGTCAAGAATGCATCTTCACCGTAATAATCCAATTTGAAGAGAGTGCTTCCTCCTTCTACTTGTGTCTGCACCATTGTTGGTGGTGTTATCTCTGTGTACTTGCTTTCAAAGTAGAAGTCTCTTATAATCTTTAGCAGATAGCTTCTTGCTTGCAGAAAAAAACGTCTCTTCTTTGTACGTAGTGCAAGATGTCCATTGTGAAGAATTGAGTTTGTACATGATTCCTCGTTTAGTGGGAATGATGGTGCAACTGAATCGTTGTATATGGAAAGTGCATCAACCTGGATTTCAAATTCGTATCCATCGTTCTTTCCAAGGTTCTTAGAGACAGTTCCATATATCTCTACGGATGTACACGTTGTCAAATGTGCTTTTGCAAGATATACACACTTGATTGTTTTGTACTGTGCATAAAGATTGAAGAAAGTGATCGTTGCTTGTGATCTAACGCTTTCTACCCACCCGAATGTCATGATCTTTTTGCCAATCATATCTTTTGATATTTGTGATAATTCGATTCTTTGGTATCCAGAAATGTCAAGACTTTCAAGTTTGCTTTTGAGCTCCTGGACTGCGTCTTCTGGCATTTAGGGGTGATCTGGAATCGTGTTTAAATGTTTTCAAGCTCATGCCATCATTTATGCATGTTTATGTCTTTATTGAATATATTTATGCGACAGCTACACTTTGATACTCAGTGCATATTTTATTGATGTTAATAGATGTACAGATTATGCCCATGAGGATGCAGAAGGCTATACGAAGTGTATATATGGTACCTGATCTTCCTGTGAAGGACATAGTGCAGTACTTCAATGAAATGGAGATAGGTATGAAGGTAAGTGATATTCTTAAGCCAACTGTACAATCTACGCAGAAAATATATGAGATACTTCTAGATGTTTATTGTGGAATAAGAGTGGCTGATATTGCTGCAAGGATGAGTGAGGTGGAGAATACAGTTGCATATGAAGAGTCTCTGACATATGTTTTATTGCAGAAGAAGATGGCGTGGTTTCTTGCTAAAATAGGATTTGATGGGTTTGGACTGAAGGATCTTGGGCCAGACTCGAAAAGGTTGATTGCGATACTGAGTGTGGTGGTGAATTTTTCTATGTTTAGAGATAACAAGCGCCATGTGTATGAAAGAGTGTGTCAAATGAACGATGAAAAGCTGCTTTTGAAGAATGAGATTGAGGATAAAGTCAATGATGCGAAAAAAGAGCTGGAAAGGTGTGAAAGGCAGGTTAAGAAGAGTCAAGAAGAGGAGAGGGGGATTGTGAATGAGATAGCATTGCTTGAGAGTGAGCTTAAAGAGTTTTACAAACATCAACGAGCATTGGTACAAGAGACAGAAAGAGCAAAGGCCGAGAGAGATGATCATAGCGATAAGCTGAGCTCTCTTAAGTTGATGGTATTGAATATTACACAAGAAATAACGTGTTTGAAAACTCAGGTTGTGAGTGATCCAACAAAGCTTATGGAGCTGCTTGAAGAGATGAGATGCTTGATTGTAAAGGAAGGAGATGTAATCAGGGGATTGGAAGCAAAAAAGATAGGGATGAAAGAGAAGATCGAGTTTACAGGACTGGTGAAATGTGATGTGATGAAAGCAATAACACTGGCGATAGCTAACAAGGATGCAGATAAAGTGATTGAAAGGACGAACAGAGAAATAAGCGAGCTAGAAGCTCAGGTAAAGAATATTGATTCTGGAATCAATGCACTGAAGATAAGATTGAGCCACGTGAACAGACAAATATCTCACATTGAATCGAAGATTTTCAACCTGCAAGATAATGACAAGAGATGCTCAGAGGAGATTTCTGAGAAGCTTGAAAGGCTTAAAAGCAACTACAGTGCGGTTTCTGAGGAAAGGGATGTGATGAGAAAAAGGATTGAAGAGAATGTGAAGTTAGCGAAGAATATTGAGTATGAGATTGTCAAGAAGAAAAATGAACACATGAATGATGTGATTGCTGTTCAATCTACACTTTGCAGACTGAAGGACAATATTTTCAATTATTTTGCAGAAGCAAAGGGGATGATTGAAAAAGAGATGAGTAATAATTAAATACTGTGGAGTTAGAATAATGTTGAAATGTATTTTGATTTGATCCCTTGGTATGCTTCCTAAGTCTGTAGTTGATGTGTATAATGAGCTGAAGATGGTGGCTCTTGGATTCAAGTCGCCTGCGTTTCGAGCCTTTTTTACAACAAAAGCTGAAGAAGACTTCAATGGAATTAAATATATGAAAGAAAGCAAAGAAAAAGACAGCGCAGTTAAGAAGTATTTGGAGGAGCAAGGAGAACTGAAAGATGTTCTAAAGAGGCAAAGCGTTATTTATAATATGTTTTATGATGATGCAAGTAGAATATGAATATGATTGATGGATGATTGTGAGGATGTTTTTAGATTTGGGAAAAAAGATGTGAAAAAGGGCAGTAAAGATGGAAAGAGAGTAAGTTTTGATCTGACAAGGAATGCAGTCAAAGAAACCAGCCGAGATACATCGAAATTTAAAAAGAGAAATTGATGCAAGTAGAATATGAATATGTTTAAGAACGAATGAAGTATGGTAATGAAGGATGTTACAGTGTGTAGAAGAAGGTTGGGATGATGATGTTGTTGTTGGCAGACCCCATGGAAATAGAAATAGGCAGAGAAGCAATTAGAAGGGGATCGTCGTATGTGAAGCAGATTGACGGGGTGTCATTTG